>NC_083624.1:26498412-26720912 GCF_963584025.1 Labrus mixtus
ACACACACACACACACACACACACACACACACACACACACACACACACACACACACACACACACACACGGCGGGCTCTCGGTTTCCTCATATCTCAGCCTCATTAGGTTGGATAGCCTGTTATTTTGTGGAGGCAGCGCCACATGGAGATGCAGAGTGCACGCTAATGAACCTCTGCCTGCCTGCGTGAGAGCATATGGACAGGGAAGCTGAAGAGAGGATGGAGAGACACAAGTCGGAAGGCCAGAGCCAGGCCTCCTCTCGCTGCAACTGACAATGAGAAAGAGAGAGAGAGGGAGGGAGAGAGAGAGGGGAAGGGGGGAGAAGATGATCGAGGGAAAGAGAGGCCCACTGGTGGCTCACGTTCTCCATCTACTTTTGCCCTCCTTTACTTGTCACCAGCGTTCCCAGTCCCTACAGATTTTGGAAAGAAGAGGGTTTTTTCCCCTGCTGTGCCGCTAACAGGAGATAATCATCTGCTGCTCACTGTTCCACACAGACAATCAGGACTTTACACGACAAGCTTCCACATGGGGGAGATCAGAACAACACCAACAGGACCTTCATTTACAACTAATTTCCAATATTAGACACTGTCATGGGCGGCAGTTGTAATTGGTTTGCAAAACATAGCAGCAGCATCATCTATCTACTCTGCTAGAAATCAAGAGTGTTGATTCTAATTGTACAAGGACAAATAGCAGCACAGGATCCTGGAGCCTGCTGAGACTTAGCCAAACACTGTGTCTTTGCCACAGTTGTACTCCAAAACTCCATTATTTCGATCAACCTCCAAAGCTTTGCATTGGCTGCCAAATCGGAGGAACCAAAGTCATAAATAGTCCCTCTGTCCAAGTAGTCTGAAGGAAATATGTGGTAGTAATGTCACTGCTGCAGCAGTGTAGTCTGAATGTCATTTCACATGGGCTTTAATTTTCTTTTAGATCACTCAGTACTGAGGCCGCAGCAATCTGGTTTCAGAGCCAATCATAGTACCAGTTCAGCCATCACATTGGTGTCAAATGATATAAAACTAGCACCATTGTGCTGCTCTTTTTATAGATTTGTCAAAAGCTTTTGATACGGTCGATCATCACCTTCTTTTAAAGAAATTAGATGCTATTGGGTTGGATGGAAATGCATGTGCCTGGTTTCAGAATTATTTGTTTGACAGGCGTCATTGTGTTAAGCTAGGTCATGCTAAATCTGAATTTTTGTTCATTAATAGAGGTGTGCCACAAGGTTCAATCTTGGGTCCCATGCTCTTCACTATTTATGTTAATGGAATTGTTTCTTCTTTGAATGGCTGTCATGCCCATCTCTATGCAGACGACACTATTTTGTATTGTACTGCAGATTCTGTACAGTTGGCCATCAAGAACGTGCAACTTTTAATTCTGTCCAAGAATATCTCATTAGCCAAAAACTGCTACTTAATGAGATTAAAACAAAATTTATGCTATTCTCGAGAGCCAAAAATATTGATTACGAGAGTGTACGCATAACTTCTTTAAATGGCTCAGACATCGAGAGAGTAAATGAGTATAGATATCTTGGCATGTGGCTCGATGAGGAACTCACTTTTAAGTTCCATGTAAAAACTCTTGTCTCCAAGTTGCAACAGAAAATTGGCTTTTTGTACAGAAACAAATCAAGTTTTCCGTTATCGTGCGGAAAAAGAATAATTGAAGCTGTGTTCTTGTCAGTGATGGATTACGGCGATGTCATTTATAGACATGCTGCAGCTTCAACTCTGAAGCCTCTGGATGCCGTGTATCACTCCGCCCGTCAGGTTTATAACTGGTGATAGATTTGACACTCATCACTGTGACCTGTATGAGAGGGTTGGTTGGCCTTCTCTTTTATATATCTTTGAGGCTCTTATTGGAAAACTTCCACCTTACATCACAGACCTGTTGGAGTGGAATACGGGTGCCTACATGACCCGTTCTTCTGATTGGCTCGTTCTAAAAGTCCCTTGAGCTTTTACTCTGAACTCGGTAAATCTGCATTTTCTTTTGATGCCCCAAATTTGTGGAACGCCCTCCAGCAAACTCTAAGGATCGGAGTTCTTCCCTCTCTTCCAGAGTTTAGGAATTTGATTTAGAAGAACTTTGTTTCAAATTGTAACTGTTTTAAATGATCTCAGTGATTTTTGTCACAGATTCTGAGTGTTTGTTGTGTTTTTGCTTGTTTTACTGTGCTTGTAATCTCGACGGCATTGGAAATGAGGGAAACCTCAGTGTCTTTTCGAGAATAAACAAAGGTTTGAAATGAAATGAAAAATGTAATTCACATGAACATTCATCATTTTAAATATGACTCAGAAAATGTTGACTTGTGCTCATTAGAGCATGCAGTAACTCCACACAGTCCAGCAGTTTTGTTATTTTGCACACAGGACTACAACAATAATCTCTGTTACTCGACTGGAGGAGAAATACTCATTAGGTAGTTCTCTGTTGACCTTGAGCACAGCAATCATTGAACAATAACACCTCATGGTTTCTTCAGTGGTAACTCTGGAGTACGGCATGTTGATACAGATTAACATTTACAATTTTAACTGGATATGGAAGGATCTAAAGGAAGATCATAGAGTAAAAATAATGATCAAAGAAGCTACGTAGTCTGAAGGGTTTTTTATGCTTGTAAGTGAAGTACATACAAGCTTCCATAAGTTTGAGCTACTCATTCAGAACTCGGATATCTGGTATAAAGAGAGACACTTCACTTAGGAGCTTTGTCAAAGGAATGGAAGTTAAAGATCTGACACTAAATTTGGAGATTTTGAAGCCTTAAGCTTATTTTTATAGGCCAATATTAATGAGGTGCTATCATTAAATATAAAAGAACTTAATCATCACATTTAAATTTTAAGTGTCAAACTCTATCTGCTCTTGAAGATCATGTGCTATGATTGAACAGCTAATAAGTACACCTTGATGTAAAAGTGTGCAGTGAACAAAAGCTGAATAACTAATGTTCATGTTAAAGACTTCTCCATTAGTAGAGTGAGCGGTTCGCTGAATGCATCAACACTTCTGATGTTCTAAGACAGTCACCAAATGATCAGATTAATCATCAGTATGTCACATTTCAAAATTCACCTTTAAACTCATACAAACTGAAAAACAACATTATGACTCACAGGGATCGCAGTCGGGATATGTACACTTGAGCTTGTTATTGATGCAGGTATGGCGACCGGCACGGTCTGACCATTAGGCAGCTGTAAGAGCACAGGGAAGGTGCCAGACACTGGGCTGAGGGGGACAGAAAACACATTCCAGTGAGGAAAACAACAAAGAACTTTGTGAATAATGCTAAAAACAGTGTTACAAATCAGAGACGGGTATGGATACAGATACAGATACACAAACATCATGTCATATCAGGCATCAGAACTTGTGGAAATAAAGGATAACTAAAACAAAAGCCAACTCAAAATACACCTGTTGTGTAAAAAGTTGCACTATAACTAGAACACACATTTGTTGTCATATTAAAACCCCATAAGTGACATCAGTGTTACCCAGATATGGACTTTTGGTTTGCTCAAACACATTGGTGTTCAAACATGAATACAAAGTTTTATCTGAAATAAATCTTAACTGTGAAGATGTTTTTTTTCCCATCTACTCTGAAGGGAACATTTTGTATTATCTACTGGTTCCTTTTACTTTACATTGGGGAGTTTTTGGGGTCTTTAAAAAAACATTTTATAAACCAGCTTTTGGTCAGACAAGATGACCTGTAGAGATGTTTGCTGTAATCAGATAACATTAGATTTGACACATCTGATATAAACTTACATGCAAGCCGGTTAGTTACTTACAAGTGTTCATCACTATTTTCTTTTTTTTAGTAAGAAATGTTAGAAGTATGAATTGTGTGGGATGCAGCATAATTGCAGCTGTGGATTTGTTCCAGACTTAAATGATAATGACCGTTTATAATGGATATTTTACATGTATGAAAAAATCATCTGGTAAACTCTGGAAATCTGGTGCTTTACTGTACCAGTTTATATTTCTTTTTACTTGAGTCAACCGTCTCTGAAGCTCAAACAAAAGGAAGTATCTAGGACTATAAATACCAGCAACACTAAACCATGCCATCATTTTGACAAAGATAGATTTTGAAGAATCACTTAAGCATATTTTAACTGGAGCGGCAAGTCCATATCTGAGTAATGCTGATGTTGATCATGAAAAAATTACTGAGGAGTGCAAAAACAAAAACAAGCACATGCCTTGTGAAAATATGAGCTCACAACGACAAAACGGCACAAATATAAATGATCAAAAAGAAGAGATGACTATGTTTTTTATTAAATGGACATTTTGAGTTACTTACACTATAGGCCTATTAGTGGATGGGACTTGGGTAATAACAGAGCTAGATGTTGGTGATGGGAGCGCTTGCTGTATTACAACACTAGCCTCTGTGGTTGCTAGAAGTACATTGGGAACTTGGAGGGATGCAGGATGGACTATAGTGGATGTTGGCAGTGAGGCTGGCTGCAAAGATATTTCCTGAAAACATCATACAAAACCTTAGCTGCAGGAATTGTTTAGTGAACAAGAGACTTAACGTATCATGTTAAAATGATGGCCAGATATCACTGTATTCTACTAAAAAAAAAATCAGGAGATTTACAAGTAGAGAAGAAAAGATAACTAAGTCATCTAACATCTCCACTGAGTTTCTATTCATAACAGTTTTTGTGCAGCACTGTTAGTATCATTTTACAGCATGATCCACAAGTAACATCTTCAAGTCACATTACAACAAGCAAATTATCTGATCCATTACTAAATTCATATTCATGCCATTAAAACTTAAATTACAGATTAATTTATAAAGAGAGAGAGTCCACTTTTTAAACTCTGTGATTACTATAAATATCAGAAACATTTAACTCAAAAGGCATTACCTTGTCATCACTCGTGGTAGATTCAGGGTGAGGCAGAGGGCTGTCTCGATGTGCCTCCATTGCTGTTGGCACCTCAATTTTGTTGTTGCGTATGATAGGCGTTGCAAGAGGCGACAAGTCCAACGGTAACTAGAAAAATAAGAATAGATTTTCTCCATAAGATGCTAACTATGTCACAAAGAAAAATAAGATCTTCTGTAGACAGGGATTTTACAACAACCTTTTTAATTTCATCTTCTGTTGCTTTTTTGAAGTCATGGTCGAACGGACTAGCAAGTTCATTGAAGAGTCCAACCTCCTCACAATTCTTCAAAAAGCGAGTAGGTGTTGGGGTTTGGTCTGCAGCAGAGGGAAATCTTTAGTACGTAGACTGTGATGGGGAGTATAGCATTAACATCAACACATGTAAACTTCAGGAGTGCTCACCAGCAATGATAACAGTGTCTGTCCTTGCTGGACCAAATTTCAGTGTCATCTCATGTTTGTGTTTGTGGACAGCCAAGTGGTCCTCATTTGTAAACCTCTGTGAACAGTCAAAGAAGGTTAAGACTCAGAGACAGAACGATGAGATACGATCAGCTTCAATCTCTCTACTACAAAAACACAACATCATTTTCTCAGTGAATTTTAAGATTTAGTTGCAGGGCTGCTGCTGACAAAAACATTGAAAAGTCCTTTTTTTTTTTTAAATTTGATGACTTGTCCTCGGATTTGATGACTCACTACATCACTTTTTAAAGCCAAGAAAAATGTAACATTTGCATTAATAAAAAAAGAAATTGAATATCAGGCGGAGAGATGTATTTACAGTCATGTAGGGCCACTCAAGAATTTGAAGATGTCATGAAATAAATAAATTAATGACAAAAACAATAAGAAACATTTTCTAGTGTTTTGTAGCAGTCCCCTTTAGAAGTCCAGTTCTGCCATTTCCATTTCAAGATTTAAAAAAACGTTATCACATTGTGACAGAAAATGATATTTGGTTAGAGGCTCGAACATTAAAAAACATTAATACCATTAACCTTATGTAAAATAATACCATGAGTAATAAGTAATAATACAATCTACATCACTGAAGCGCAAAGTCAACTGAGTCTTGCATTGTTACATATAATTAAAGCCCTGTCTTCTTGAGGGTCCCTGTGTTGAAATCCAGCTGTAACATTTTTCCTATGTGAAATTCAAACTTTGATCAGTGCCATCTGGTCTCTGGATCTCCGTACAGTATATAAATCTGCCAGCCATGGTGTGCTGTGATCATTGTAACTCAAGGGAATCTGGAGGTTTATTTCAGGGTAGTTTGCGCACTAACTTGGGGCATAATAAACGTTAAGAAGAGATGACTTACCTGTCCACACCCAGGAGCAGTACATTGAAAAGGTTTATCATCACTCATATTAAGGGATTCCTAGTATGTCACCCTAAAATAAAACAGGAAAAAGCACAGGAAACAAAATTCTAAATCAGACCAATAACTGCCTGATCAATAAGGACTAAGTGTACTTTAATATCAGGACTTTTGGTCCTTAAAGAGGTAGAATAAAACAATGTGACAATAGGAGCAGAAAACGTCAATTGGCTTACATTGAACACATTTGTAAGAAATGTATGTAGTAGCACTGTAAATATCCTGATAAACTGCAGCTGGAGGTGTGGACAAAGCATGTGGCTGATGGGCGGTTGCTTGTGTTGTTTACATCACGGTATCAAAATAAAAGCCGCTCAGTTCTCGTTTGGTTTGTTTTGGTCCGAACACGCAGATGAGCGTTATCCTTCACTGACCCTTAAACTGCTTTATGTGTTTTAAATATTGATAATTATTATGAGAAAGCTCCGCAGAAAACCTGCACCGTTATGACACACAGCGAGCATCTGTTCAGAATAACGTTAGCCTGCGTTAACATACAACCGGCGCCATGTTTGGACCTAAATATCACTTTAAACACAGATGGCAACGTTTATTTTGAGGCCGTTTAATTGTACTTATAAACATCACACTATACCCGACAGATATCAAGCATTTTACGACGGCTTATTATCCATTCGCTATCAGTTTCTGTGGTTACTTACCCCTCAGCCACAACCCTTGATTTCCAAAATCCCACGTCTGTACCAAACTGTCGCGATAGCACCATATGCATTTCCGCATACGTCACTTACAACTCGAGGAAGGATGGTCGAATCGGATTTGTTTTTAGGCAAGTTAACAGCAAGTAAAATACACCTTTTCAAACATTTAAATGCTCTGATTTAACTAATATCTAATAGTTTACAAGCTTTACCTTAAATATTTCAGACGCTCAAAATGTTTAAATTTCATTACTGTTCAAAGTCTTGTACCTCATTCACCCTCGTTTTCTAAAATATTTGCATCACGTCTTCAGGGTTAATTTAGTCACTATGAACAATATGTGGATTAGACTAGATTGATTCACTTTGTATAGATTTTAAACTGTCAACTTCACACTACTTCTGGTGAGCATTTCCTTTTTGTTAGTATCAAGGCTTAATTTAAGAGTCCAGGTATGAAACATTTTAATTTCATTATGTTTAACAGGCTGTAGTGTTTTTCTCTAGTCAATGAAACTTGAGATTCTAAAAACTGGTCTCTCAAAAGCTTACAGCGACACTCAATTCCAGATTTTCTAAAACAAGACCAAACCAAAGATCATTTTTTTGCCGCTTTGGAGTCGCTGGAAAAGGGAAATGTTGGGCATTTCTGTCCGATATCTGTTAGGACTATCAGTTGTGTCATTCAAAAAAGTCATAACCCAGCATATAGGTCAATTAAATCGTCTATATTTATTCAATGCCATTTACAAAAGCAAGCGCTGACTTGCTGCCTAATTACAGTACTAATGAACTGCAGTCGAACAAATAATTCCTTAAGGTGGACCCCAAAAAGCTTGCATGTGATGCTCTGAGAAAAGAATGCTGATTTATGGCAGGCATTAGCAGCTGCTTCACAGGAAAGATGACATTCATGAAACCTGACTGCTTTCTTTTGATTGCATGATACTCCAGACAAAAGGTTCCGCCATTGTTAAATAGTCAAATACATGTATTTTAATTACGTAATTTCTTACATTTGTACAATACATGTTTTGCTTACTTTGACAGCGTCTGAAAGACTTGAAAATGTACATTTCCATGACAGCAACACGGAACAATTTTGGTAGCCACAATAAAATATGTAGTCACATCTGTAATGAAAGTGTTGTTTTACAGCAGAGTTTTACATAGCAAACAGGATAAGGAAAGCAACCATCAGACAGAACAGTCCCATAGCTTCAGACAGGGCGAATCCCAGGATGGCATATGAGAACAGCTGCTGCTTCAGAGATGGGTTCCTGCAAACAAGGTCAAAATGTTAATGCATCAATGAAAGCACGAACAGGGAAAACAACAACCAAGTAATTCAGTATTTTATGTCTGCACGTCTGTGAGAACCAACCTAGCATATCCGATAATGAGACTGCCAAACACTGTCCCAATACCAGCTCCGGATCCAGCTACTCCAACTGTGGCAGCACCAGCTCCGATGAACTTGGCAGCAGTGTCAATATCCCTGCTGACAGCACTGGTCTGGAAGCCCCTCAGTGTGAGCTGGTTGAGAGGGCTCTGTGACATCACAGCAGCACCGCTCTGTAGCCAGAAGAGGAAAAAAAACAGTAAATACCACCTTTAGAATCATGGCATATGGAAAATGCAGGTGGCTAACAAGGTCTATTAGTAAAAGGAATTACTCAAAACCAGAAACTTTGTTACAGTTTTCCAAATCATTCAAAGTCTCAAATTTGTCTTTTTTTTTGGCTGTCTGGAATACTACTGACACACCGTCACACTAAGGACAACACAGTAAACGGCTAGAGCCAATTAGTCAACATTACAGACAAATTACAGGCAGATTGGTAATAGAGATTTTGAGACCTTTATGTCTCCTTACCTCTGTTGTGATGTCAGGCCTGGACAGCACAGAGGCAGACAGGGGTCTGTAAAGAGCCCGGGAACCAGCACGGACCTGCAGCAACATCACAGATAAAAAGCACAAATTTGGATGCATCCAAACTCAATCAGAAAATGACACACATTGATGGTAACTGTCCCCATCTTGCAGACAGTAAGAAAGTGGAAGGCACCTTGAATGTCACTTTGTCATCAGTGTTATTCAATGCTGTGCAAACGCAGGATGACCTGTGGCCTTTAATGCTCTACCAATACTGCCTGTGCTGTCAAAGTCATTCATGGTGAGCTGAAGGTTTATTAGTCCTTAGAACTTGAAACTACAGAAAAAACATCACTAGCAAGCTTTAGGAACAAACTACCCTCTTGTAGTTTAAAGTGGTTAGCTTGCAAGAGCCATTAGATACAGAAATATGACCTTGGAGAGTGACTAACAACTTATGTTAACAAAAATATTAAATCAAACAATTCAAAGAAGGACCAAATTACCAAAGTGTATCAATGTGGCAGCCCTGTGAGGGGGATTTCAAGTGAACTCTGCACTAAATTCGGCTAATGCAGGCTAGACATGACCTTAGCTAACTACCTCATATGAAAATGTCAGCTAAGAGCTAAAGGAAATGGCAGGGATGCAGTTTTTTTAAGACATTTTAGATGCACTGCAGTCGTGAACGATGCACTTACATGGCAACCATTTATAGTTTGTTATTTTGTGTTTTAGCATTAGCTAGTTAGCCTGTTGGCCTACACTGCAGATACCCTTGCCAGTCAGATACAGTCAAGTTCAATCAGAGGCCCATCCGATTTACGGTTCCTAATAAGAAAGACTGAAATCCAATGCACCAAAACACAACGATGAAATAAACTCACCAGAGCCGGCGTGGAGACGAATTTTGCACAGGCGTACATTTTCTGCTTCAGGTAGTTTTAACAAGTTTGGTCAAATCTGGATGAAGCCCGGGTCTCTCTGAGGAAGTTAGACCGGAGAGAATTAAGGTCAAACGGGTGTAAAAATGCTCTACAGAGAAAATAAAGGCATTCACGTGTACATTCAAATCCATTCTGCATGCTATCCTCACTTGTGCGATGCAATGTGAAGTTAGAAGAGAGGATGAAAAGGGATTTCTAAGGATATGCTTCTCATTCAAACTGCCATTACACACTTACCGACTGCAGAGGTCGAACCACAGTGGAAGAGTGCGCATGCGCGATGTGATGTATGTAGAGGATTTAGAGGCCCGGATGATGACAAGGGAAGGTCATTTCACGGAAACTTTATTGAACACGATCACGTTGACAACGTTCATTCACAAAACGAATTGTTCTTTGTTTAATGGCTGGGTTTATTAGTTGGTTCATTCTTATTGTATCAAAATTGATTAAAGAACGATGCAAGTTGATTTTCATAAAAATAATGCAGAAATTGGCAGCTCATGTTGATCTGAGCTGTTGGTAACCCGGAAGAAACAAAGTCAAATGGAATATTATATAAAAAAAATCATATTAAATATCAAAAAACAATGAATTGATCCGGTCTGATTAAAATAATTACAGTGTAGACACAGCTTGAATTAGTTTCATGGTTTTTTTTTCGGCACGATTATGGACACTCTAATTTTAGATGATTTCTGGAAGCCATAAAAAAAATAAAAGTGACCCAAAGCCATGACAATGGCCCAAAACAAATCAGTATTTAGTACAGTTTGAATCTGCCAACTACAGATCCCAGAAGCTTTAGGACCTCATTAATCCTTTTTTGAATGATGACTATCAGTTTTTAAACATTCCTACCTTACGTAGAAAAGTAATGACTTTTGGGCTTAGTGTCACAAACAGGGATGGATTGATGGACATTATATGCTCATTTTATGGACTGTTTTAATAATATCAAAAATAAATGAATATCACCAACCTAAATTCCTTTTTTGCAATCTATGTATCTTATATTGTGATTTAGCAGGGCATGTTTTCCAGCAAATGAACAATTAATCAAACTAACACAAATCATCTGCTACACAATAAATCTCTTACCTCTGAGGCTCGTGATTGTCTCAAACCCTGGGGAAGGTTCGTAATCCTGCTCTGAGCCCAAGTGCACCAGCACCTAAAATAGCTCCACAGAGGTTTCAAACGAGACCCCTGCAGGTTCACATTCAATGGACTGTTTGTTCTGAACAGGATGTCTGTTTCCACGGAAAACAGGCTATGTTTTAGAGAAAGGTGTTTTTAAACACCTTTAGCATTTTAGCATTGTAGCATTTTACTGTGCAGTCACTGATATACATGAAGTCTGTGGTTTCAATATTTTATAGTTTAATGTAGAACTGGAACAAACCAACACATAAATATACTAAAAATAATAATTTTGCATTCACAATAAAATGCAGTTTTAAATCTGAAAAGATCATTCTCAACATTCAAAATGTTTAAAGGTTGAATGAAATGTCAAACATCTAAAACTTCTGGGGCTTTTTTTTATGTATGTATAGATTAGATCATTATAAAAACATAATATACTACAAAAAAGGATAATTACAAAACAAATTCTTATAAGAATTTGTTTTGTGAATAAAGTGTATCTGTATAGTTGTCAACATTAACCAGTTCTTCAAATGTAACTTAACATTTACTAACAGTCTTTAATTCAGGACCGATTTTAGGGTACTTTAACATAACATTATACTTCCACTCGGCTAATTTACAAAGGAATATATTACTATTTTACTTTTGTCTCAACGTCTGTATGTTCAATTACATTTCAGTTTGTGATATTGAATTTCAACTTTCTGATAAAAAATAAAAGATGCTGTGTTTGTTAGGGCAGTTTTTCTGAGCATTGCACTTTGTGGTAAAGCTACTATTACTTTGTAAGGCTTTGAAAACCACTTTCAATGTGACCATTAACTCAACCATTCTTTTATTATGCTTTACATAGAATTAGACTGTAACAATGTTTTTACAAATATGGACATTCTTATCTGCAACATTGCCTTGGGGCCAAAACAATCATACAACATGTAGAAAAAACAAAATCTGCAAATTATTTGAGGTTTTGTTTTCATAACCAAAACTATTTTAGAACCTTGTGTTATCACACTGGAAGAGTGATAATGACACTGACATCTTTTTTCATATATCAAAACTGTAGTTTGCATTTCCTGTTTGAAAGGTATTCTGGATGTTATGGCTGACCCCAGCACAGAATAAGGCTCTGTCATTTAAACTGTCTACATGTTGTAGAGAAACAGAATTTCCACTTTGATTTCAAAAATAGTTTTTCCCCTCAAAAGAAAACCGGCCTGCCACAGTCCATCACTATCACCTGTTGTGGTGTGAATTTAACTCTGCGCCCGGAGGGACTGATGGCTCTGCCTCTCAACGGCTGACGGTGGAGCTGTAGGCTACCAGCACCAGGTGGATTTGTAATCGTGATGAATGACTCCACAGCAGCTGGTCTGTGATGGAGAGGTAATGAGCACAGGGACTCTTCAGGCTGGCTTTAAGGGAGGAATGTCCCACTGACTCCTCAGGTATGATCTTTTCAGTTTTACAGCCAACACAAAGCCACACACTCCTGACCTGAGCAAAAACAGACACAGATCAGGTATTCACCAGAAAATACTGAGGACTGCTTCTGATAGTGATAGATCTTATGTATTGAAAAGAAACGGAACAGCTGAACACAAGTTAATCTACTATTCTGTTTGATTCTTTTTTTATTCCATCACATCTATCCTATGTTATCATTTGTTACATACTATTCCATTATATCACATTTCATTTTAGTGGCCATTCTTGCATTCCACTTGCTCTTTTCTACTCTGTTCTACATGATTATTTTAACTATATTTATATTGTTCTATTCTGTTGTATTATCATTGTTTCTGTTTGGCCTCATTCTATTCTAATTTGTTCAGTTCACTTCTTAGACATCCTATTCTATTATCTCCACTTCTATATGATTTGTTCTACTCTGATCAGTTGTAATCTCTTCTACCATGATCTGTAGCTTTCTGTTCTATGCTGCTTTGTTACATTATTCGTTTTCATAATGAAATAACTCTTAATAACTCTTCTTCCTTGTCACTCTCCAGCTGTAATGTATTCTTTTTAAACATACTGTTGTTTTTTTGTTCCATTCTGTTCGATTCTGGTTTTTGTTGTGTTCCATTCTATTCGATTGTTTTCTGCTCTGTCAAGTTCTGCTCTCTTCTTTTTTTGTAGCAGTGGTCTGAAGTAATTTTTTTAAAGGCCAGTTTGAGCTCACGAAAAAAGCTTAAATGACATTGTTCAAACTAAACTTATTTATCCTAACATGCAACTTTGTCTCACCTCAAGAACAGTTTTAGAGTAAATTCTCAAACCGTTTAATCCTTATTATACTGAGTAAATCCAGAATAGCTTGAAAATTGCTTTTAGCAATCAAGGTCATTTCACTGAAGGTCCAGCAGAGGGTGCTATCAGGTCTAATGTGACATTACCTTTTGTTGCCAGGGTCATGGTAACTGCATCAGAGAATTAGACTGCTTAACAACACTGTTGTACAATTTAGAGGCAGATTAATCAGAGCAGAATATTTTGTTAATGTGAGTAACTATTTCATTGATAAAATGTTAAATATTATTTGTATGATAGTTTACACTGGTTTGGTCTCGATCTCTTAATCTTCCATTGTGCTTTGTTAGTGCACTAAGAGAGATAGTTAAAAGCCAGACTATTAAATGACAAATCTTTGTTTTATTTCACATAGCTGATATTGTATTGCTGTTTCTGAATATGTGAAATGTTGGAATGTATTGTAGGCCCACATGTTTTCAGCCACTTATAGGTCAGAGCTAACCGCATGATAAAACATGAAGATTTACAATATATTAATTGTGAGACGGCACATATCAAAGTGGCCGTTAACTACCTGAGGTCAATGTCATACTGTCTAATTAACCGGGCAGCGGCTGTGTGGTCCTACACGGCTGTGGAAGGTGGAGAGAGCAGCCGATCTCTCACACATACATACACACACACACACACCCTCACACACACACACCACCCTTTACCCACCTCTTACTTCCTCCCATTCAGAGGCACGCACGCACTGGCTGTCTGAGTTCTTGCATAGAACACTGAGACATTCCATTTGCATGCCCACCCCATCAAGCTGGATGCACTCAGACTGGTAATAAAAGGCATTGACCCCCTTAACCTTTATGAATTACAATTTGTGCCTGCAGCACGTCCTGTCAGAGGCCTCAGAAAAGCAGGCACCTCAGCCAGGGTGTGTGCGTGTTGTTTTGCAGTTGTTAAGGAGAGGGGAAAAGGTTTTTACAGCTCCTCGTCGGAGCTCCTGACAAGCAGGGAGGAGGCGGTCTGACAGGAGAAGCAGGGTAGGGAGGGACTGCGGCGCCGCTGATGGCTCCATGCTAATCTCCATTCCTGGATGCTGCTGCACGAAAACTACTGAGACTCCCTTTTCTTTGTCAGGACCGAGGATACACAGCCTGGAGGACTACAGTTCATCTGCCTTCTTCCGCTGATTTCTTACTCTCCCAAACATCACAGAAGGCAGCTCATAATCCTCAAAGTATTAATTAAAGTAGATAATAATCAAACAGGCTCTCATGGAAACATCTGGCTGGGCTTTCATTCCAAGTTGTTTGAGTAAAAAGAAAAAATACCAACACAAGCGTTTGTAAATCTGATGTGAGGACCATAATAACTCCAACAACAAAACTCACAAACTTGTTGACTTTCTTTGTAATATAAATTAACGAAGACGGCATGAACAGATAACATTTTCCTCCACTCTCTTTACCCCAGTACATATTTATAATCTTTACGTACATCTTCAAGACGGGGGAGTTAAGTCCACTTTTAACTCAATGAGTTAATTCAAAGTAAAGCTTTATGTCTAAGGGAGTCTCATTCATGACAAAGCCTCTTTGGTTAATAAAAATGTGAAATGTATTTCACAAATGACTCACACAAAACAGATGACACTAACTTCTGTGTGTTCCAGAACATGTTCTTGAATTAAACCTGGTCTTTAGATATAATGGTAGTCCTGATACATGGGGTCCTGATGAAAAATATACTGTACATAGGTTTAAGAGCAAGTTTATTATTAGTAATTACAACAGTAAAATCTGAGTCCAGGGGACAGAAGAATCTGTAGGGGTCAGGGCTAAAAGACATTTACAGTTTATCTGTTGTTTAGCAGTCGTCCTTTGAGGTCCTTGTGGAGTTCAACACATGTAAAGTCTGCTTAAGACTCTTATAACACGTGAGTTACATCTGCATCCCTCTCTAATATATCATGTGATTCTGAAACGGCAAGTGTTTCAAAGTTTAGGAACTGAAAATAACTTTTTGCTGATAAACTATGTTTTACACGTTTTGGTCTTGGTGATTTTCTGAGTTTCAGAGGCAATATGTAGCACAGGTAATCAGGAGAAAAGCTTTTTCTAACATGCAAGAGATCTATCTAAACTGGGTGGGAGTTGATAATAACAACAGTATTATCATACACCACTTGCAGCTTTATTCCCTGAGCAAACTGCAGAACAAGTGGAATGTCATGTGAAAACAGAATCCAGGTCACTTTATTAAACATACCTGAGTTCTTTAACCTGAGTGGCTCAAACAGAAAACCTGAGATCCCTTTTTTTCCCTGATCTTTTAAGCTGATGTTCCAATAATCCTCAATAGGAGTAGACATGGGGGGGGGGGGGGGGTTCTCTTATATGGCGGGAAATCATCTCACAGAAATGCAATGCCTTTCTTATCTCTGAAAGATTTAAAGGACATTAGCATGCACCAAATTGATTTTTTTAACAAATCCATAATAACACTGATCTTTGTGCTGCTGGTGAGCCGAGCAGTTGGAAGTGGTCTAAGAAATGCTGAGGCTTGCAGAATCATTAGTCTTTATCCAGACTCTTTTTTTGTGCTAAGTCTCTAACACCGCGATATCCTATCCTATTACCTATGTAAAGACATGCTCAGAGAAATCCTGTTTAATATTTCTGTAACAAAAGCATCGCAAAGCCAATATGTACTGGAGTTTGAATAAAGTGGAAGCTGACATTGTGCTCTAACTGAGCTTTATTCCCCTCTCCTGCCTCTGTTTAACATCAGGAAATTCAGGCGGCGACTGTGTGAACAGGAGCGTGGCTGACAGGGGCAGCCGTGCGATGATTGGTTTACGGATCTGCGCTTTTTTTCTGGTGACTTCAAGGTCACTAAGATTTACAATCAAACGGCTTATGACATTTTAGTAAAAGCCACCCAGAGCTGACGACAGGAGAAGAAAACATGCTTGACCTCATACTGTGATCCATTACCAGGATGCACTGTTGTCTGTTTTTATTAGAACACCTAACAGAGATTTGCAGGATAGTTTTAGCAGACAGAAGGTTGTTAAGGACGGCATATGGCGGGTTGGATTTGATCGACAGACAGTATATGGTGAACATACTATTGTATATTAGAAGCACCAGATAAAGTGCGGTAACACACTTCCACACAAAAGAGCAATTAAATAAGATATAAAGGCCAATCTGTAATAGGAGTGTGCTGCCCCTTGTTGAATTATTAGTGCCCTATACTTACTGTGTCCTGTCTCGTTTGGTTTATTTTAGTTGTAGCTCCTAAGTAAAATGAGCTTTTATTGAAGTAGCAATAAAGAACACAAAATGTGTGTACCTGAATTTGTAGGTAACAACAAAACGACGTATTAAAATAATGATTGGTTTGTAAAATGTAGCTTATTTTCCATCGACATGTCGCTCTTGAGTTTAATTTAAAACCCCCCAAAAAAATCCCTATACATGAAAATAATAGCTGCATTCTTTGTTTCAATCATCAACAACATTTCATTGCCAACCCTGGACTTGTTAGTCATAAGCTGATACTCAAGGCATGTTTACTTAGCACTCATATGGAACACTGTTGATTTTTTATAGGGCACATATGGCTGCATTTTATTGTGTTCAATTAAAGCGCTTTAAAACAGGATTAACTTTTTCGAAGCGGCAATCCATTATATAACGTCTCCTTACTCAGGAGATGTTCAGCGCGCACGCCTGCTGCAAATGTCTCCCAAGCAGCGTTCACAGATTGGGGTGTCAAATATGAGGCTGTCACAGCGATATTTAGTGGAAGAGCCCCTTCCTGCTTTTAATGGGCCGACCTACAGCCCAGTTCAGAGAGCTAATAAAGGCAGTCTGGTGGAGGTCCTGGAGCTGCACAATGTCACTCACAGATCCCCAACTCAGCAAGATCCGGAATGCTCAATTAGTTGCTTTTATAGGCCCCATTAATATGCATTAACTCGCCCTCTCTCTCTCTCTTTCTCTCCAGTGTATGAGTTCAGACAAACAGTCGCTGCTGGCAGCATATCAGCTAGGTAACACATTGTTTTTTAAACTTTTCTGAAACATATTGGATTTGAAGGAGCAGAATTAAGATACAGTCAATTCATTGGAAAATGCAGTGTGAGTACTCGAGTGTTCTCATGTACAGATCTGATGTGTTATACTTTACTGGATTAAATATACTTTAAACTTCTACTACACCTCATTCCAGAGGGACACATTTAAGATCTGGAAAGTTAATCAATTAATCCATCGAACGAAGAAAGAATTATTTTGCTGCTCGTTTGGTAAAACTTTCATCGTTTCAAAGCACACCCCCTAAAGTTTTGGACTTTAGTTTAGAAAACACTGAGACATGATATGGTAGTTCAGCTCTTTAAAACGATGACTTCTTCACATTCATTTGAAAGCTTCGGTAGGTAGTTATCTGTATGTTATGAAACATTACAACATGTCAATCACTAAGTCCTTGTTATTCTTAACCGTTTGATACTATAAGTACATATAGTTTGGTCATTTTAAAGTGTAATTTTGTATCTGGACACCTCCTCCACCACAGTCAATATCCATTTTAAAACGTGAAATGAATATTCAGACCTTGAGCTCCAGTGGAAAAACCCCAGAAACATCACACAAAACACAACACAGCAGTTATAGGGAAGCACAACATTTACATAAAACATTTACATATGATCACTGAGCCTGCCTCGGCTCCGCTCCTGAACCAAGACAACAGATAGCTCAGCACAGAAACCAACACAATCTGGTACCACTCCTCCCACACAGTAAAGTGATCTGGCACACAGCAAGCTGAATCAATCATGGCACTTTATTATCCTGTCACTAGTCTGCTTCCTGCACGGGTGTTTACCCTGTCCATGGCCCTGCAATTGTGGCTGTTCAGTGTACATTAAGACAGACATAATTGAGATTGTGGGCGGCCGAAAGTGCAGGGCTCAACCTGTTGTCGTTAATCTGTCATATTGTGGAGAGTCACAGCAGCAGTGACCTATAGGAGGCATGGCTGATGGCGCTTTGTTGTTCATGGCAAAGGGCCTCACCTATTTTAAGTTTATTGGTTTGCCACCAACGGAGAGCCCGACGTGTAATCTGTAGCCCAACCTCTGACTTCAAGTTCTTTGCTGTGCTGCTAATCCATGGTAGGTATTTGATGATGAGTAAGGACTCTGTTAAAACTCGTCACCTCGATTATATGGTGGTTTTCATGATTTGAGTGATTAAGAATCAGACTGTTTCTAGTATTAACGCTCTATGATAAGTTTTTTTTTTTTTTTTAAACAGCTGAGGGAGCACCAGTGTCCAGCATTTAAAAAAGCATTATACGGCTTTTTGTAAAATTCTAAATTATAAAGGCAATCAATTTGAATTAATTGGTAAGCCTCCAGGTAGCAGCAGATTCTTTATAAATTACATGACTGATGGAAATTTGCCTTCACAATTTATATAAATTAAAGCTCTGGAAAAGCATTTTAAAAAATAACAAGACACAAATGAAAGCAATCTTACTGGTGGAAAAGGTGCTTTTTACAATCACACAACATATTAGAAATAATGACTAAATCTCGCCTCAGCGGCCTGTTATTAATTACCTGGCAAATAGGAGCTGTCTGTTTTCAGACTGGGGGTAGAGTGGTGGTGAGAGATCACCAAAGAAAATTAATCAGCAATCAAAGTGCATTTCTATCATCATAATTCTGATGTTCAGCATCACCTTTACTGGAATGGCTCGCAACCAATCCCACGTTATATTAAGTGGCTCAATTTGCTGCTGCTCATATTTTATGCTTATGTTGCATTACAGCAGTGTCATGCATGTATCTGCATCCTTTTCATTTCTGCTCGTTGCGACGTGATTTATCAGACGTGAAAATATGAGAACGCTGTGATGAAAATGAAAGAGATAGTTAAAGACAACGTAGCTCCTAAAGAGAGATCTGTTCTATGTATGTGTAAAGCAGCATGATATTTTAACACCATATTAACACAGCAGCAACAACACTAAGCCTCCTGCAAGATGTTTTTTTTTTTTCACACATCATGTATACGTTTTATCAAACCCTGAAAAATCACAAATCAGTTCAATCTCACAGAGGATGTAAGTATCTGGCTCTGTGTCTTTAGAGTGTGGCTTCTTTTATAGCAAGGAGTGGGGGGGGGGTGTTATATCAGCCTGGAGACCCATAAGTTATGAAATGTCAGGATCCTATGCATTCTAATTGAGTGTGGAACAGTTAATGGCTGTGGAAATTCAGCCACTTGACGTCTTATTCCCCTGTGTGCCGTTTCGCAGCCGAGCCCATGAGCCTCAATTAAATGGCAAAATGGGCCCATTCTTGAAAATAACAACAATAAAAACACAAGCCTATACGGCAATAATATCAGGTCTCACCTTGAATCAACAATGGTCACAGCTTGCAAATGACTAAACGGAGACACCGGGGTTAGAGCGCACAGAGGGGGGCGATACAACCTTGATATGGGAATATACCTGGGCTCGACTTACATTTTAGTCATTATGGGTTAATCGTTTAGGCCATGAAATAGTACCAAAACAGTTAATATTCTCATTTGTAAAAACTAATTTTAGCTCAATATAAAGGAAGCTGACATTTAAATGTGGAAATCAACAAGTTAGTATCCAGTTTAGCTTTACATTCAACTTAATTAAATGATAATCACAATCATTTCTGTACATGGACTCGTTTTTTTCAGCTCCTTAGTGTACATACGAACCCTATATTGATCTCTGTTTTGAAGGGATTAATAAAAAGAAAAGGTACTACTTTATCTTTAAGCTGACCTACAACTCGGTGTGTCCACTGTACCCACAGGACACAGCACACGCTTTCAGACACAGGTCTACATTTCCTGCTAAACTAGATCATGTCCCAGAATATACCCCCCAGCCCCCCTTCTTAAAACTCAAAGTTACCTGTGGGTTCCTGAGTAAAACTTTTAAAAATCCAGAATCAATAAAGCCTAAACCTTTTCCCATTTTCAGCAGATGTCTGCAATCTATAAATACACATGGAGCATGTCCTATTAAATCCTGCGATATGGTGAATGGATAAATATTGACCCAATCCTGATTGGAGTGGATTTTTTTCACACCCTTGCTTATTGTTTTTATGACTCTTTGACTTTTACCTCTTTACTGTTTCACTGACTTCCCACAACAAACAATAGCTTTTCAATAATTCAATTTATAGCTCGCCATAAATGGAATTCAAAGGACAATGCTGTTGCAAATGAACACGGACGACGCTTTTGGCTCCAGCAACACTGCCAGAGGAAAGAGAGGATATTTATTTTATGGTTGCTTCACATTCCCATTAAAAGGAGGAAGCTACATTTCCGAGCGTGTGGTGTAAATGTAATATACAGAGTTAAAAAGAGACAGATGGTAGAGTGAAACTCTCATGTGGCAAAGCTGTGCACTGGTACCACTGCAGCCAGCGCCAATGTTGAAAAATACTCCCAACACCATCCAAGGCCAGATTAGATCTATTAATACATGTTCATGTGTGTCCATCACATGCCCGTTTACACACATGTTCAAGCAGGCGGTCTGATCCTCATCCACACGAGGCAACACCTTATTCATCAGTTACAGTTAGAGCCGAAACACAGAGAATTTATATAAGGGAATGGATCTAAGACACAAACACAGAAATGAATTACCCTCCTATTTATTTATCCAGGCCTCTCTGTCAATCACAGCAATAATCAGAACTAACTCATTCAAATTTTGAGAAAATGAAGCATGCATTCCGCCCAATTTTCAATTTGGAAGTGGCAACTATGGCCATGATGAATGTGTGAATAGTCCATCTTCCTCCTCTCATTTCTCCTAACCTTTCCTGACAGCTTAGATATTGCCTACCTGGTAATTTGCTCAACAATAATTGTTACTGTGAGATTTCCCCCCCCAGCCTTTAACAAGGATTCTTAACACCCTCTGTAGGTGACAAAATGCAATTACAAACACAAGTGCCCCATCGTGACGGGTCATCAGCAGCTGCCACCTCCATTCCCCAACCCCAACTGGTGTCATTAATGGAAAAACAAAAGATATGCAGACAGATTCTGCAAACATTTGCCGCGAATAAAACATTAATTAAAAGATATGAAGCTGTTTTATTGATTAACAACATCAGTGATTAAAGTGTACGGCTGACATTTTTTTCCACGCTTGCTGTTTTGTTTCCTCTCAGAGATCATTTATTTGTCGTGTGGCCCTGTTTATTGATAAGCGTGTTTGATGAATGCAGATGCGGCTGTTTGGAGAGTGGGCGTGCTGATGGAGCGATCATATTGTGCAAAAACACCAGGCTCGGGCAAGAACAGCTGTTGCCGCTCCATCCACTGGGACGCCATGTTTCACCAGCATCCCGAGTGCACATGCAGGCGCGCTGCTGTAAAACTGCAACCGACATACTCGCAGCGTTCTAACAACTCTATGAATTTTATGACACATCACCACAGCTCTCAGATCTCTGTCCAGCACTAAAACCTTAATTGTGGGACTAATTGCTACGGCTATATTCATCTCTGTGGTAATCCTTTGGTGATTACATTTTGTGTTCAATACCAGGCTTATCCTTTAATTAAAAGGATTATTAACCTTTAAAATAGAGCCATGTGGGATTAAACCCTGAACTGTAAGTGTCAAAAGCTTTTTTACACAAAAAAAAAAAAAAAACAAGCTTGGAAAGCGGTGCATCATTTCAATCATAATCAGGAGACTGTGGGCTGGTCAGAAGGCTCATAGCTGCACTTTAAGTTAGCCTTTTTAAGATGCTGACTTACAACAGCAATAAGCCATCATCCATATCTCCTTCCAATTAAATCCACAGAACGCTGACACATTACGCCTGGGCTAACAATCGCTGCACACAAAGAAGGATAATGATACTGCTGTTACCACAGAGAGTCTAAACATGGTGAGAACAAGGTGAAAGGGTGAATGAGTCAATGCTAACAACAAAAAAAACATAGAGTGAGATCTTCACCTCAGTAGCAGGTGAGATCAAAGTTCAAAGTCAGCCTAAGTGGAGCGTGATTGAAAATCACTGCAGATCTTGGAAAATAAAGGAACATCTTGAGTCAATGAAGGGAGTAAAGGGTGATGCGGTCAGGGTCTGATGACAAATCATTGATCTAAGGAGGGCCTCTTCATGCGTACCTGCGTGAGAATCTGTAAGTAGAAACCGTGCTGCAAACTCTGTTGTTGAAAAAAGAAGCAGAAGAACAAAACACTTCAGTTACTCCAGAGTCCACCTGAGGCTGGCAGCAAAAATAAATAAATAAAAGGGCCCATTTTAACATCAGAAATCTATAAAGCTCATCCATAGCCATCTATAGCTTGTTTCTTTGTGTGCACAGGGCTGAATAGTTAATTAACGCATCTATTTTGATTATATTAAAGCTATGAATTATGCATATATTTGCATAATTAGGGGTATGACTGAGCTGACTGACAGGTGGGCGCATTGTAGCTATCTGTTCACCAGGAGAACTTTATCTCTTTGCATGTTGCTATATTTATCTGAAGTTATGTAGAGATATTATTTCTAATATGTGACAACCATTATCAGGCCCAAAACTTCTCTTCAGAAACTAATAGGGGGAGTCACTGACACTGTGTCCATGTTTTATACAGTCAATGGGAGTAACTCTGATTAGCATGAAGATAAATGGATATAAGAGATTTGGAGTTGATACCATCAGTGACTTGGCTTCTGCAGCTGTTGTAGCCCAATTTGTCTGATCAATATCGGCCCTCATCAATAATGTAATGGAACGATTTGGTACCAATGAGCCTTGAGTGAAAGCCCAAAATGCTCAACCTCCCTGAAGCTGAGTCAAGCAGTTAGTATCAAGCGCTGTTTGCCCATGCCAAAGCCACGCTGCATTATCCAGAGCAAGTCTTCATTTGAATGTCCTAATTAGTTAATTAGTTGGTGGTTAAGGATGATATGAGCATCTCATCAATCTCTCTATCTCTAAAAATAAACACCCAGGGACGGCGGTGGTGAGTCATTAGAATACTGATGACTGTGGGAAGTGTCTGTGAGGATTAGAGGTCTGCTTCTGACACTCCATATTTCCACAAACCGTCCGGCTCCATAAAGAAGACTAAGGGGGCCATCGCAGTGAGCATTGTACGGATGACAAGCCAAGCATGACATAATGAGTTTACAGAAAGTCTGAAGAGTTCAATTAATGTTTTTTCATGCGTAGTGTTTGGGATCCATTTACTTGTTTATCACTGATGGAGGCAAAATGAGAATTAAACATGAGAATGAAAGTTGTTTTCATAGCCACAAAGTATCATTAAACCGATTTTTTAAGTTGGGTTGCAGGAATTACTAATCAATCATCAATATTTATACCCGACAAAGCCATGCAGCCAACCAGGACCCTGTCTGAAGAAGTAAGCTGGAGTAACCAAGACTGAAGCTATATACTGCTCAAGTGGAAACCTTTAGTGTTTACAATGAAGCCAAAGCAGAAGTGCAAAAAATAAACTGCAGTTCCACAAGTGTCCACTTGAGGCTGGCTCCAAAAACCAAGGAATCCCCATTAGGTTTCATATTATGATGCTTATTTTTAAAGTAGAATTAAACATGTTTCTAGTCTTCATAAAAACGCTTAAGGTCTCTTTAGCAGATTTTTTTATTTGTAAAAAAACGGTATGGAGGATGAATTAATTTATAACGCATCAGCTCTGATGATACTAAGGTGGAGAATGATGCATGAATTGTTCTTATCAGGGGTATGGCTGAGTTGATTGACAAGTGGCTGCTTTTAGCTGGAGGATTAGGCCCCGCCCCCAGCTCCACCGCTTTGTATGTTTCTTATTTGATCGAAAGTTAGGTGGAGATCGCCAACTGCCATTGTTGGGCTTCATAACGCCTCTTCAGAAACCAGTGAGTGACATCACTGAGGCTACCTCCATGGCTTATACAGTTTATGGTTCTGCTCCGGAATCAGTTTATAAGTCTTCGATATGTAATTAACGTTTTTATTCCATCATTAGCCACATTTCAGAGAGTGTGGTTTATGACTTACGATTTTAAAAAAGGACTGCTATTGAATTTTCAGTTCTAATCGTATTAAAGGAGCATCATGTAACTCTGACATCTAGCGTTTAAAATAGGTACTGAAGTCCAAATTCAAAACAAGGGAGAGTGCTGTCTCCCCTCGCCCCCTTCCTCCCTAGAGTCGATGCTCACGCTGGTTGCTATGTCGCAGACACTGAAGCTTCAGTGTTTAGCCAGCTCTGCACTAGCCTTCAAACCTGTCTGCGTTCTATCCGATTTCCATTTTTCAAAAGCATCTCCAATATTTATACTGTGCTTACCATGTTTCTGGTCATGGAGACTTTTGGGCTTTTTTAGGTCCGGAAGGATCAGTTATATCTGACTGTTCTCTTGCTTCCATCGCTGCAACACCTGTTGTTTTGCCGTTAGCCTAACAAATCGAGGGGCGAGGGGAAAACCGGCCATGTGGGTGTGCCTTAACACTGCCTAGTTCTCTGGCCAAATGCTCACTACCCTATATTTCCTGTCTTCAGCTTTTCTATCCATATATGCAAACAATGCCAAACACACAAACACAAAAAGCTCAAACAATATTAGCATGCTGGTGGCCTAATGGTGAGTTCACGCACCCAATGTAAAGAGGGTGCAGTCCTCGTAGCCGGCAGCCTTTCTCGCATGTCATGAACGCCTTGCTTATTTCAGCAAGACAATGCCAAACCACATTCTGCACCTATTACAGCAGCATGGCTCCGTAGTGAAAAAGACAGTTGATAAACTGGCCTGCCGAAAGTCCGACTTGTCCCCCATTGAAAATTAATCCAGTCTGAATAGTCCAACAGCTATAATGCAACAGTAAGCAAGAATGGTAAAACTGTCCACTTTTTTTTAAATTACAGAAACTGGTCTCAGCTTCCAAAACACTTACAAAGTGTTGTCTAAGAAAAAGAGATACAACAAAGATGTAAACACCACATGTTCCAACTTTTTTAAAACATTGCTGGAATCAAATTCAAAATGGGCTCATCATTTTTTTTAAACAATGACATTTCTCAGTTTTAACATTTGGTGTTTGGTCTTTGAGCTATTTTTAATAAAATATGAGGTTTCAATGTTACTTTATTTGAAGTTTACAGAATATCCCAAATACACTGAATTTGAGTTGGATGTTGGAATTACTGTAGAAAAAAGTAACAGCACGCAGATAATAGTTTGCTCCTCATTTCTGCAGTGGAGTAAAAGAAAGAAAAGGCTGAAGAGAGGGGAGAAGAGGAGGAAAAGATAGGTTAAAAATAGTTAGCATTTGGCAGCATATGATTGAGTTTCCAGGGCTCTGAAAATTCACTCTAATTATTCAACGGTATCCCACTGTCATCCTCCCCTATATGCATTCCTCTGCGTGGAAGTACAAGTGACTCCAACTAATATACATAATACTGCTACTTAATTGGCACGGATCGGGTGAAAGTGGGCTAGGAGAACTCCTCAGAGACTAATAGGGGCACATATCATCGGCTCCATCAGAACAGTAGTCCCACAGGTGATAGAAGTCAGCAAATATTTCATGAGCTGTGCTATCAGAGTACCTCACCTCTGGAGTCCTGGGCACTATTCTGCGAAGAACACTTCCCAAACTGTTCTGCTGTCAGGTGTATTTATAGCAGGCGGGCCGATGACTGATGCTAATGCCTGGGAAATTATGCAGTGCACTATTGCTGTCATAACAATATGTTAGACTTAAACAGGAAGGTTAACTAAACTAGTCATTTAAGTTATAAGTGGGGCACTGGCGTTTGTCTGCGTCCACAGTTATGGATAAAGCTTGGTGTTGCAGAAAGTGTAATCAGTTTTCATATACACGGCCCTAGATTTAGCCGGGTGTTGATTTAAATAATTTGGTGTTATAGGGTCAGATTTGCAGAACAGCTAAATGGGGGATCGGGTTTAATTGGCATTGAAAAAAGAAGAGTCAGAGGTCACCCTTACGCCAGAAGCTGAGGGGAATAATTGAAATTGTACATAAAAAAAATTAACAGTATCAGATAGTGTGTTAAAAATAGATATACTGCATTTTTTTTAAAAGATCACATTACATATGAGGATGTAATGATGATTTAAAAATACTTATTTTTAACCACAAAGATGGAAAATGATTAAACTACAATAGAAGAACGAGTTTAAGATATTTGCACAATGTGTGTTTGGAAGCTATTTGTGAGAAAAATTAATGTATTTGGATATTTAAAGTGCTACACCTCAAAACCAGGAAAAGTTGTTTTGCTGATCAAACTAAAACCTGTTACATGTAAACCCTTTAACAACGGGATTTGAGGACATTTTGCAGAACTATGTGCATTCTGGAGCGTCACTTGCATATTTAGCCGGTTTGAAGAGGGCATTTCAGCAGATTTAACAAGTTGTGTTTAGTTCCAGTGTTCAACACAGTGTTATAAATAGCGTTGATTAAACTATAGATCAGATTTTGGAGAAGAAGGTTGTTTTTAGCGTGAGTCAGTGTTGTTAGCATTGGTCGACTACAGCTTTCAGTTTGTTGTCATATGGCCAAAAGATTCACAGTAGCTTTAAACTTAATGATGTAATACATTCTGCATGCTAATGCATTTATTTTAGTTGACTGTATTTCATAAGACTTCACTGTATTCAATCTCCTTTACACTTTTGATCGATCGTTTTTAATATATACTGTATATATGGATATAACCTGTTTAAAAACATACTGTATATTTCTTTTAAGAATCCTCAGAAATAGTGCCAGTGCCATTTGTTTTAGAAAGAATAAAATAAGAAATATTTATGTATACAGTTAAATAAAGAAATAAAGGTGATTTAGAAAAGAACTATTGCAAAAAAAATGCTATTCATAGTGAAGACTATCTGCCGCTCTGAATCAAATGTGGTTTGTTCCCCGATTACTTACAGGAGAATTTAACATTTTGATGTATCTCTAGTCTGCTTCATCAACTGTATGCTTAAGAGCTAACATGGAGCTTAAACATGTAGGGACTGCTTCATCAACCAAGCAATCTCCTATCAACTCGGTGTATTCCTACAGGACGAGGCCCTTTCACCTTTCTTAAATGGATGTAGACCACCACAAACATCTAAATGATTGGTCCCTTCCCCCTCAGATGGTGATCAGTGCAGTCAGAAGCCTTTTGGTTGAAACCAGAACCTTCAGAAACGCCACACTCAATAGTAAAACGGCATCATAATAAAAGGTTCACACTATATCAAAACAAATTGTGGCCAATAAAGGAATCAATTTTTGACATTTCACCTCCATCTATAGAGTTCACTGACCCTGGCTCGGAGATTTACAGCTCCATGTAGCCTCAATCAAAGTGTTTGTCAGCAACGCATTTTGTCGAAAGTTTTAGTGTAACACGTTGCAGATCATGACATGTATGGATTTAATGGGCCCTTGAGCCACCCTTATACCTCATGTCACACACACACACACAGGATAAATATTGTAGCTCTCAGTGTAGTAACACAGGTGGAGATTTGTGGATGAGACCCCCCATTTCTAATCTCAGATCTATTACAGTGCTTCTGAATGAATCATCAAAGCTATGGGTGTCACTCGGGGATAGTTAGCTGCATCTTGCAGTCAATAACAATTTCTGATGGGGTTTGTGAGGGTGGTCACAAATGGTAACTTTTATGAATAATGAAATGTGTGAAAATCTACAGAGCGCTTCTACTGGTGTTTAGATTTCTCTTCTTAAATATTAGAAAACATTTACTCTATATGTTAGAAAATATATTCTATTACTGACATTAAGTTCATTATTTTCTTGTATTTTTATAAAGTTGAACACTTACTCTTGCACAAGGTTAGGAACTCAGCAGTAAGGAGAGGAACAGATACCAGCAAACAGGAAACCACAGATATAATCCTTACACTTTCTTTTCCCTGGAACAAACACAAACCACCAGCTAGTATTTTTTTTCTGAGAATCAGAGAGAGCAAGAACTACTCAAGCTGAGGATTCCCTGTAAGCAGCAGAGATGACTTTTCTCCATCGCGGTGAGAGGTGGTTTCGACTAGCCCGGGGAGAGGGATCATGAGTACAATATTGACTTTAAATTACAGCAATAGCTGCTGCTCATGCTGTCTCAGGACCATGCTGCGGATCAAACACAAAGATCAGGCCAGGATTAGGAGAAAGCCACTGACAAGCGTCAAGCCGCCTCTCTGCTGCGGCAGCACGTGTACTCACACAGCACCTCCCAAATCTCACACTAAGCTCTCCTCCGCCTCTCAACATGTAACACACAGACCTAACAGTCACCCGATTTGAATTTCAAAGCCAAAATTGATCACAAACAAAATTATCTAAACACAAGGGTTTAAGGTGCTTGGCTGGTGGTGTGTGTGTGTGTGTAGACTTTGTCAAGGGAGATCTATTGTGAGGACTTGAGGGCGGCTGTGTTTCCTCCCTGATGTTTCAAGACTCTCACGATCACTTACAGGATACAGCCTTGCTGTTGCAATGCCTTGTAACTGGGCTTTTATTTTCCTTTTCCTGGCAGTTAAACACAAATAACAGCATGGAT
Organism: Labrus mixtus; assembly: GCF_963584025.1. Lineage (NCBI taxonomy): Eukaryota > Metazoa > Chordata > Actinopteri > Labriformes > Labridae > Labrus > Labrus mixtus. Next base: position 26,527,331 of record NC_083624.1, read on the forward strand.
GATGTGCCGGGACTCATTGTCTGTGCTCAGGGAGGAGTGCAGGATATGACTGGTGTGATAAATGATCGCGCCTTGTGCCTGGCGTGACAAAGAAAACTGCGGCACAATCTGCATGTGCTCCATCCTTTCGCCATCATTAGGTGTAATTGGGACTCATGGCGAGGCGTATTCTTTTTTCCGCTGTGGAAGTATCGGGGAATGGAGCTGGAACTCCTAATAGGACAAGTTACAGAAGGTAGACATGTCCAGGCCACTGCTACAGCACTTCAAAAAGTATGTCCCAGTATCACACTGCTGGACTTAATGGAAGCTCAACAGATATGTGCCTGTGTCAAATCTCATTAACTCTAATGTCAGAGCCACTCTATTGTCATGTCAAACTACGCTTTTTGCTGTTGACCTTCACAGTGTACACACGGAGGCTGTTATTGGCACCTGTCTGAGGCGGGTGGAGTATGCTCCTGGAATCTAAACGTGCTTATGCAAAAAAACATTACATCCATCTAGGCACTCATTATATTTTGCTGCTTGTAAGTTTTAATGTTGATGCATTTTATCACAAGGTTAAAATCTGACTCACAACTTCTCATGCACATTTTATTTTTCCTGCAGCACTATTTTTTTATTCAATGACAATATCAAATCAACGCAAATTAAGATAAACAGTAAGTTTGGACAAAACTAGCAAAGGAATAATGCAGAGGGAAAATGTGCACGTTTCCTGTTTGTCAACCGAATACTCTAAAAACCCTCACATGCATCCAGCACAATAAGTTCTATCAGCAGCAGCAGGATCACAAAGTCTTTGTTTCATGACCTCCGCCTGTATATCCTTTCCCCTCCTTTCGAATCAAAGCCCCCACACCATCTTTAGCATTTAGAATTAATTGCACAGTTATCCTCAAATTAATTCCTAACTGTTTTACAACACACAGAGAGAAAAGGGCAAACCAATTATTATTCTGTTTTCACCTTACAGAGGGGGATATTATGCAAATGATCTTCTCTACATGAGAAGGAAAAGGGGCTTTATTTTCCTCAGCAGATGCTGCCTAGACAGTCTAGCATTCTGTGGGGGACAGAAAGTGGGGATGCTGCGAAGATCTGATCGCTCCACCTGGCTTCCTACTGACTCCATATCCAAGCAATAATAGAAAACACACTGATTAATTATTTATTTTAAAGAATCTTTTTTTTTTTTTTCTTCATTTCATGCTGGACATGTAAGGTTAAAAGGAATGTTCCAGGTGCTGTCTGGAAGTATTTTACAACTTCTGTGCTTACGAGCTAGAGGTGTTTCTTGATGGAAGACAAAGTCCCTCAGCTATGCAGACCTGCAAAATGTTTTATTTGCTTCTTTCCCAGGAAGAGAGAATACACATGAAGAGCGCACAGTGAGCCTGTGAGCCAGACATCACGATGTGGCTGACAGGATGGCAATGCTGGGTTTCAGAGAGGACAGGGGGCATCTCACCTCCCTCAGCTGTTCCGCACTTCTGACCACAGCGAGTGTTTATTAATCTGAGACCTTGAGACCTCGTGGAAGTTGCTGAATGAAAACTAAAAAAAAAAACACAGACACGCAGCATTTTCAACTTCTTAGCAGTCAGGGGGCCATGATGCTTTGAAACGAGCTGCTTTAAAATCAGCTTCTTCTTTCACAAGGTAGAACAAAACCAAAGCTTTAATGAGCTGTGATGATGAGTTGAGGTCAAAGTGCTTATCGTCTTTACAAATCAGGAGAAGATGTGCTCATGGAAATAAGCTCCCATGAGTATCCATCATCACCTCAAAAAACTGCACGCAGCGGCGCAGCTCCAGGTGCTCGAGCAAATTGGGGCTTTCGATGTGGAATGGATCAAACACCGACTCAATATTCATTACTCTTTCTGACTGTGATCTGCCGCAGATCTGTGAGCGGGTGAGGGTAATTGTGTACCTCATTGTGCGCGTGTTTGGACCAAACTTAATCATGATGTCAGGCTGTTAATAAAAGGTTATTAAAGGAACAAAGATCCAGGTTTTACATATGTTAGGCAGGGGAGGTCTCGGGAACCCCTGTCTCTGAGGTAAACACGGGTCTTCATGACAAATGATGCTCATGCTGAGATCAGATAGTTAACAAGAGATCCCCTTATTAACCAGGTCTGCATAGATAATTGGCACTTGAGCCTCACATTTTGAATCTGGCCTGAGCAGTGTCATTTATCAAGAAGCCGAGCATGCTGTCAAGGCTCCATAATAAGCTGCAGTAACTGATGAATCAAGATTAGGCAGATAGATTGAGAATGAAGGAGGAGGAGAAAATGGGACACAGCCGCGTGGCAGGGGGCTTCGCTTGATTTTCATGACATTAAAGCGGTATTATTCCTAACGTGGAGGGAATCTATCCTGCAGTAGAAGCTATAGCTGTAAAATAGCTCCAACTCAGCAGCATCATGATGAAGAATCTTAATCTAGACTGCAACACTTTGCTCTAATCTGCATACTGTGTGTGTAAACTGTTTGACCTGGAGATAAAATGTTGTTTTGGTGTAACACTTTACATTTTAAAGTTAATTGTTTAGCACCAATACACCAAGTCAAATTCCTTGTACGTGTTAATGTACTTGGCAATAAACCCCGATTCTAATTTTGAAATCCAGCTTTGGATGTTTTAGTTATACATAATATACTCAAACATGTTACTTCTACAAATACCATATTCAAATTAATGATATGCTTAAAAAAACAAGTGTTTATCAACACAGTCCATTAATCACTTTGTAAATCCCCAGAAGGTTAATTAGTAACAAATCTGATTGGAAATGACTAATTCAGATGGTAGAGGTGATACATTTCAGGGTTGTTTTTAGTCGGCTGAATATCGAAGTTATCTACATTTTTAAGGGGTTTGACAAAGAAGAAGCACCTTCAATATGTCACCTTGGGCTACGTCATTTTATTATGGGCATTTTTTTATTTTGTGGCATTTATTTAACAAAAATGACGTTAACGAAATTGAGTAAAAAAAATATGAAAACCTCTTCATTGCAAATACAGCACCAAGCATTAGTTTCAGCCATACGTTAACATTGCTTTTATTTGCCTTACATAAATATAAGTCAAAAGGACAAGAGAGAGATTGCTGCATGGGCTTCACTAATAACTACTGTTCACAATTTGAGTAAATTGTTGTTGTTACACGATATAATTGGAATTAGCGAAACAATGCAGGAGCACATTAAGCCTATTACTGCTGTACAACAATATCAATCAAAGCAATTAGAGCAGATACAACTGCCCCATCAGAAGAACACAATTAGGTGCATTCAATCCAAACTCGCCTGTTTCCACTGCTTGGTAAGTGGATCATTAATATGAGTGTAAATGTGTATGTGTGTTGTCATGTGTGTGTGTGCACCACCCCTCTTTTTATCTCACTGGTATAGAAGTGTAGATAATTACAGATGATGGGCCGGTGATCAGCTGCAGGTATGGGAGCCACCTCAGGCCTCGCCCAGCCTCTCACCTCTAGCACTCCCCTGCTCCGTCAGGCATGTTTGGCAAGTGTCTCCTCTCCCCAAGTCTCCAGCTGTCCAGTGGGGTGCGCCAAGTCACAGCAGGAGCGCCTGCCTCTCCATCTATGGCCCATCTCTTTCTAGGAGTGTGTGATGCGAGTGTGTGTTTGGGGTGGAGGGGGGGTGGAGGGGGTCGTCTCTGTACTCACATTACTCGCAAGCAGACGGAGCATGCTGCCAGCACCCAGCATGTCCGCCCACACGCCCCTGCCCTGCCGGTTAGACCTCACGGTTGGAGGAGATGATGGAGAGAATCTGGGATCCAGGAGGGGGGTGGATCCAGAGGAATCTGAGAGACTGAGAAAGACAGACAGAAGCTCAGAAGCTTACCTCCATCCCACAGGCGATCCTCGGACAGCTCAACCTGATATGGTAGTCTGAAGTCTCCTTGTTGGGGTTCTTTTGGGAGGGGTGATTTTTTTAAAGGACAGCTAGACCATTTGTTTGCTTTTTGTATTATCACCTCCCTATTTGACTGCACTACAAATTCTATAGAAGACCTTCTCTGTGCATTAGATTAACATTTAATTTGATGTAAACTATACAACTTCAAGTCATTATTGTTAGGCACAGCACTAGATAGTTTAGATTTGTCATCCCAACTGGCTTTACAGGAGTAATTAATGACACATATTTACAAATACGAGCAAAGTAATTGGTCCAAAACTAAATTTAAGAAGCACTCCTTTTGTGCTTGATGTCAGACTATTTACAGTATTACCAGAATACGTGCCTTTTTTTGGAATACAAAGGGGAAAAAATAGGCATTTAAGCATTTTTTAAAGTTGGTGAAGAATCATTGCAGCAAAATATTTTAAGCTGCTTAGAAGCACTTAAAAAAGTAGTACTCAGCTAATGTTTATCATGAACACTGGGACCCACTCTCAACAACATCCAAACACCAGTAAGTATGGCTCATTACTAACAGCCAGCATTACTCTCGTGTGCCCACAGGGGGCTCTAGTGTACCACATATTTTACGGCCCAGTCTCTGTTAAGCGTCTACTTAGAGACCAAGGCACTGATTGTGTTGAGGGTGGACCTTTTGAACTGCCGTGCTGTACGATTGATATAAACATTAACCAAGCTTTTGCACAAATCAGAACATTAGCATGCTGTAATAGCGCAAATTAAACAAAAATAAAAACAAAAAGCAAAAATAAAACAGGGATGTAGTCACAGTGTAATGTTCTGCTGCAAAGTGGTGAAAAAGCTGTGAATACAGAGCTTATCCTTATTCAGTTATTTCTGACTATAAATATGTGTGTGTGCGTGTGTGTGGGGGGGTATAAGCATGTGTGTGTCTGTCTGAAATTCCAAGGTGGTGAACAGTACTTGATGAGCTAGCTCTGGAGACCTCTGAATTTTAATGATGTTGGAGATGATATTGTGTGTCCTTCAGCTTGTTATACTGACACAAGCACTCCATAAATCATCATACCTAGCTATCGTAAAATCAATACCAAACTGCTACCTCAGCGCTAACCCGTAATAAGTTTTTCAGCCGTCTAACAGCTTAAACTTTGCTGTAATGCCGTTCGACCTATAGGTTAAGATCAGAGCATGCTTAATTTGTTTTGTAATAGAGACTTTCTAATCCTTAATGAAGCGCCTATTAGGGAGGCTTTTGTTGGCACATTGGTGATCAGTTGGTGGAACAGCCATTGCAATTAAGTTTGAATCTTTGTCCTGAAGCAAAAAAGGGGAAGAGAAAATAAAAAAGGAGGGAGGAAAAAAAAGAAAAGCCTGAACGGTCAATAAATGTTAATCCAGTCAGAAGTCGTCCGTGCCTTTGAACAGGACTCACACTGGGTTTTTTTCACATGCACTTGTTTCATCCTTCCCTAAGAGAGGCTATCCCTAAAGGATACCGCCACTGATCCTGAGACCAGACTACCACTCACTAATAAGAGCCCATGTGTAAACAATATAGTCCACATTAAACACATTAGTACTAGGCTTTGTGTGAAATAAAAGCTGTGGATTTATTCACAGAAATGGCTCTTAAGCATGCGGTATGTTCGAGTTGCAAAAGGTTTACGGTCAGTTTAAATCAATCAAAGGACTATAAGCTTTTTATGGCTTTAAACAAGTCAGAGCTACTTTATTCTATTACTCTTGTCTTACTTTGTGCACCTAATTGATCTCTGCATGCTGTATTCGGGGAGTAAACAAGATGCAAATGACTGAAGAAAACTGAAAATGACGAGTCCTTGCAGGGTTTTTTTTTTAGAATCATAGCTATAACTGGGGCAGCATTTTCAGAGACACACAACATATGTAAAAGCCTTTGCACAAGAGAGAAGCCATTGCCGCAATTTCTGAAGCGTAAACAGCTTATGAAAGTCAAATGGATATGTGGCATAATCTGACACGGCAAGTCGCTGCTTCAAAAACATCCCTAACAACCCACGATGCCAGACAACAGCGACAATAGTTGCATGTTTTTAAACGCTCCACAGGTGATGGAGGTTTAATGTCTGCCAGGCGCAAGTGGACAAATTAAATTAGTTAGCGTGCATAAGTACATGATTCCTTTTGTTTTTATTTTGAAGCATAAAGTGCTAATGAACAGGCTCAGGAACACATGCTGTATATTTCATGAGTGCCAGCTTTGAGGTAACACTCCAGTCAACATAAAAGGTTGACATGGGTCACAAGCCCAAAATTTCCGTTTCCAAAGATTTAGCATTAAATCAGCGCCGCTATCAGCCCGTAACTCATGTGTTTTGGCAAACGGAACACCCACATACCCATGGTTTTTAAGGCTGCTGACGCTGGCTGTGATTTACACGCAGTAAGAGGTGGTGACCAATTGTCAGAGGTCTTGCTGTCTGACCCTGAAACATCTGTTTTTAGGGTCTGCTGCTGATTACACTGCAGACAGGCAGCTAAGGGGACAATATTAAACTTCCAGCAAAGTGGCCTGAAAAGTGTTTGGCTTGCAAGAATTTACATGATATTGTCATACTGTGTCAAATATACTTCTTAAAATGTATTTATTTTAAAAAGCTTTAAAAGATAAATACTGATCTTTATGCCTGAAGGTGAACTTTCAACTCTTCACCTCATACAGATATAAAGGTAAGAATCCTTCACCCAGGAGTGTCACAGTTTGATTCCTTTATTAAGGGACAATTAACCCTGAAACAGAATCATGAGTTTTAACGTAAGATAAATGGCTTTTTAAATAAGGGCAAAATAGGAGCCCCTGTTTTTAGACACAAGTCATTTAAGTGGAAGTTTGAACATTTTTCAAAATGTTTGAGTATTTATTTTGTTTTTTAGTGCAATTAATAAAAAACAATAGAATAAATCTTTATTGTGCACCAGAGGTGGAAATTTGCCTCCAGATAACCTGTATATATATATATATATCTAACAGAGTCTGTTTTATTTATGTATTTATGCAGAATTTCACCGCCATTTATACACAACAACATTGCTGGAATATGTTTCATTGTTTATCGTAAACACTGATAGTTACCACTGTTAACCGCTGTGTGTGCATATAGGCTAGTTGGAGCGTCAATATGAGTGAAAGATGAAGTTAAAGGAAAACAAAGAGAGAAAGAAAACTCAAATTAGGTATTTAAATGAACTTATTCAGTTAAAAGTAGTATTGTTGGTATTTATTTTCTAGATTATATAATGGAAGAAAGAAATCACATTTCTGTGATTTCTTTTTTAAAATCTTAACTAAGTGATGACACAAATTTAAATGTGGTTACAGACTTTAGGTTTCTAGTGTATTAAGAAGATATCAAAATGGAGAGTATTTACTCTGCTGATATATCCTCAGTATTTATTTTTAAATAAGAAATCTGTAAATAAAACTTCTGTTAGATTCATGGCATCGTGTTTGTTCAGGCCAATAGCGGCAGTCATGAACTTACAAAAGCTGTTGACACTGTGACTTTTCAGTGAGGTCTTTTATTTGAATACAGGGATAAATTGGAGCTGCCTGGTATCTAGCGTGTCTGTCACTGGCCTCCCATGTGGCTCTGATAGGGCTGTTAGGGACTGGCAAGGCCGGGCCGGGGCAGGGGGGCTACAGTGGGGGAGGGGAGGATTTACTCTTAAGGCCAGAGCTGGGATCCGTCAGTGTGGGCGGGTTAGGTCGTCTTCAGTATGACCTGCCACCTCTGGCGGAGCTCTGAAAAATGCAATCTGACCCTAAATGCTGAGCAGTCGTCCCTATCTGACACAAGCCTGCGTCATCTGAACTAACACTGCATACTGTAGTGGAATACTCCTCTCTTAATACTGTCTATACACTATGTGCCATTTGTACCTTGCAGTCTTGGTTACGTTTACATAAAATCCTAGTTTAATAAAATGAACGAATGGATACTTGTTTAATTTTTACTTCAAATTTAATAATAATAATAAAAAGCAGGACAGCAAACCTGTTTCTTATCTACATGAGAAATACCGCGTAGCCTCTCAATTAAACCCACACAGCAGCATCCCCTTGTTACGACACGTAGACGTAGTTTTTCACAATTGTATGATCTGCCAAAAAGTCCAGTCTCGCCCTTTGTTGAGCACCTACAGAGGGAGAAGCACAGATAATAAAGGTCTCTTTATGATGAGGCTCCTGCACACACACAGCCACAAAAAAAAAAAAAAAAAAAAACTTAAGGAAAAAAAAAAAGATCTATCAGGAGGTGGGAATTACATTGCCCTGTGCTGGGGTGGGAAAAATGAAGCAGGCATTTCTGAGCTAGCTGGCAACATAACCTTCAGAAACATCCTATTTTTCATTAGAGTTGTGTCAGACAGCTATGCCTTTAATAACATTCATCCCCACACCAAGGAGAGAATAACTCAAGCTTTAGGCACATAATGAATGGGAGAATAGGCCATGGTGCTGGCTCGCCAAACAGGCAGAGCTGCACTGCTCGCTCTCCTCCTGTATTAACGGCATGCAAATGAACAGTCAGATGCGTCCTGAAGAGGCTTTCTAATGTGGCCCTGTTAATTACTGTCATTAGCACAGGGGCCAGGAGAAAGGGACTAATAAGCCACCGTCCTCATGATCTCTGCAATTGGAAGTCATCTTCAGCGATAAAAACATGTCAAAGCCCCGGTAAGGAAATTGCAAATTGCCAAATTTGCTGACAGAGTAGAAAAATTTGTGCTGACTCCGAGCAGCCTGCTAGTGATGGATGCATTCTTGACACAGTCTTGGTGTTTAGACTTAAGAAATAATGAGTATCAATGTCCCAGCCGAGGAAATATGCAAAGATGAAAGAGCGCTGCGTGGGTTTAATTAAGGGAAGCAGAGGCAGGAGCTGCTTTCAAACAGAGTGACCCAACATGATCAGCTTCTTATTGCTGTCATTTTTGTGCTGAAATACGGCAGGTGAGGTGCGGGGAGAGCTTTAATAAGACCGACGTAATGTCAGAGCAGGCGAGCCAGAGGCAGCCAGTGGATTGTAAATGTAGGCAGGAGTTATTTTTGTGCAGAAAACACAGGTTTAAAGGTGTAGAACATTACATTTGAGAGCGAGGCTCTCTCGGTTTTGTTTGCACAAACAGTCGAATTGGTTTTCACTGCATCATTACAACCACAGGGGGTGTGGGTACTCATTGTTTCCACAGTCAAGTGAAGTATTTTGTTTTACAAATGCCCTCAGGCGGTTTACACTCCCTACATCGGAGGGGAAGAAAAAATGTTCCTCATACTTCAGAGAGCGAACCAAAATATCCCCTATTATGTCTGTGATGCATCAAATCCCTGCTGTGGCCTTGAATGTAGTTTTTCCCCCCAAAAACCGGAGGGTGACACGGTCAATATATTCACCACACAAGGCCACGTCCAGGCTAATCCAGAAGACTTTTCTCCCCTCCCCTCTTCTCTTCTCTTTCTTTGTTTCACTCTCTCGCTCTCATTCCCTCGCTCTGTTTTTCAAACGTCTGTGCGGTTGAGGACAAATCAAAGGCTCTATTTTACTAATGTAGCACTGAGCAGACTGTGAGGTGGCTGTGGGGATAATGAGGGACTGCAGAGATGTGAAACAGACAGGCTGAAATGGATAATTAGGACAGAAAGTTTCTGCGATGCCAATGACACTCTACAGGAAATAGGATCATTAAGTTCTATATAAAATCGCTCTATGTACAGTGTATCTATATAAAACTGCTCGTCCTCTTCATCCTTGTCATTACAACTTTTCATTTCATTACAACCAAGCTCTGCTTCAGGGAAGGTGCAGCCCTTACCTCTGTTTCAGAGAAATGTCACAGTGTAGCTACTTTAACTATCTTTATAACCACCTGTGAAATATATTTAGTATAATTGCTGCTTTGACCCGTCGGAGAAATACATGAATACTTCTTGTCCTCTCGCATGAGCGCCCACTTAAAGCCATTCTGCATTTCCAATAGTCTTGATTTGAAATGTGCAGATAGAAGTTATGCTGTCTGATTGTTAGGACAGCATGAGGATGAAAAGGACAACCTCGCAGGTCCATAGCACTCAGGAGTATTTCACTCAGCAGCTGAGGGTCTTCTGCAGGCAAACTGGATAATGAGCCACAATAGCTGTTAAAAGGCGTTTGAGGGAGATATCATGCTATGTTGCTCTATTATGATTAGATTTCTCCTTGACAATATGAAAAGATCAAATCAATATCTACTGAGATTTTGATGATCCACAAGCCACCCCTTCCCAGTTCCCCCCCCCCCCCCTCCAGGGCTCTATTGACAGAACATGATCTGACATCACCGCGGTAACTCCAGGCTTTTCTCTGCTACTATGAAAATATGTAACTGCGATTAGTGAAATGCTGAGGAAATGCCCTGTGCTTTGGATTTCCTCCCAAATGTTGCTGTTTGGATACCAATGACAGGACCTATTGTGTTTCACTTTAAAGCAATTCAATTAGGAGTCATTAGTCCTCTGAGTGATTACCAGTGGCCTATCGATAGCGAGGAAGGACACGCTAATTAAAGGGCATTTAAATGTTTCTCTGTGCAGAGTTAGGGGGAGAAACACAGCATTTAAAATGCAGTTTGCAGGAAAATATCCTTGCGCAGCAAACGACTGAAAAAACATGTTCACTTTGCTGTCTGCAAATTCCCTTTATAGACACACATATACGGGAATGGATCCCCGAGGAATACTTAAAGATGGTCATACAACAGTCGACAAGCTAACAGCCATGCTAGTGTGCAGGTAAATATTCAGATGTTATGGTTTCCCACTTTAGAGTAAAAAAAATAAAAAAGACAAATAGCAGAACTGATGTAATCATGGCACGCATTTATAGCACACATGTGAAATTGAATATAAGCATTTCACTAAAAGGGAAGATTGGATTATCTTTCATTTTTAATTGACTGTCAGTGTTTTGCATCTTTGAGTTCATTGTATCAGAGATGGATCGGTACTTTCACAGCCTATCATGAAGTTAATCTCATTCTTAGATGAATGGTAGTGCTTATGCTGAAGGAAGGTGAAAAACTCCAAATCCATTTTCCTCTTCCTCTATAATATGTTGGTGCGTTTTATGCAATCATACTGTGCTGTGGAAATCATCAGAAGTGAAATTAAAGACCGTCTGTTTATCAAAAAGATGAATGCAGAAATGTGGATTGTGGGAATGCATATTTAAACCTGGTGTATCCCTACCTGATAAACGTATATGTATGTATGAATGTATGAAATGCTGCAGCTTTCACACAGGTCACAACATTTAAACATGTATTTCTAAAGACTGATCATCCACAGCACAAGGACAGTGCAGCTGTACAGTGTGAGAGGACTGCTTTGCGTTAACATAGTGAGAGCTATATTGATTAAAGTATGATAAGAAGAAGCTCCAGTCCCAGGACAGTGCCTTTACAGCTATGATTAAATACGCTGCACCAAGCAAGGACCTATATCTAAGACAGAAGCTTTGCATCTATAAACAGCAAATGATCTTTCTCCCTTATATGGAATCGACGAGAATAAGAGCTCTAATATCCTTTCTGTATCTGTTTTAGATATTGAAGTGAATGCAGCCATCACAACATCATACTGTTAGGAGTTGTTGTTTGTCCCAAATGGGTCAATGGAGCTTTTAAATCAAAAACATTAACTGTCATGGCTTTTTTACTAAATTAATGGCAGCACTGTTACTCGGCCAATAAATACCAAAAGTAAAAGATCACACTGAAAAGATGCAAAACCTTGAAAAGTATCTTAGAAATCTGAAGGACCCGTAAATAGTAGCCAAGGATAAACAAATGTACAATAGTGAATATAGCATGGTAATGAGACAGTATGAGTGGCTGTAAAAGTGGATCTTTCTACAATGTTAACATTTCTCTGGGTGTCACGTGCAATAGAAATGACTTCAGGCTGGGGAACCTCCTTTTATGAATCGTTATGGACAAGCAGCCTGATGAACTTACTGTGATGATGGGCGCTAAAGTGTGCTGGGGGAACAATAACTTCACAAAACTTTATAAAATATCCAACAATTAGGTTAGCTTAAAGAAATCAACTGCATCAATTTAAAATCCATTTAAATATTTTTTTTCCACACAAAATGAGTGGAGGTAAAGAGCAAATGTTGCAACAGTAAACAGAACATGACATCTGACATAAATCGAGCCAAAAAGAGCTGACCTTGCAGAAAATATATATTTTATGTTTACAAAATATTATTAATGAAAATATAAGGATAGAAAAAATATTTCAACTGGGGCTCCACAAAAATTAACATGAACCTCGCCTTTAATTTAAAATGTTGTATACTACATACTTCACTCTGACATGAATGAGACACATCTTAAAAGCCCTAATTAAAACAATGAAGGATTTTGTGCTTACATTTTAACCTGTTTGGTTTCATTCCATCTTAATGTAATATGGATAAATAAATACTTGATAACATATATTTTTTAAACAATGTAAAATGTTTTGTTTTACCTTAGTTAAGGTTAGCTGATCCAAAAATGGGTTTATTATCAAAGTATTAACGATAAATAGTTTCGTTTTTCGCTGGTGTTGAATTCCACTGTGATGAAAGGGTTAACATGTATATTTAGTATAAGATTGTTGATAACATTTCTGATTTCATCCCAGTTCTTTACAGTCCAACATAAATACATCTGTAGTTATTTTGTGTAGTGAAGGAGGAGAAGCTCTGAATCTTAAATCATTATAATTCAAGGTCAAATATTGACCTGGACGTGTAGAAGTGTGTACAAAATAGTACACAGTAGCACCAATACATTTTGTGTTTATTTATTCATGCACTTGCATAACCAAATGAAACCATCACTAAAGAGACAAATTTCCTCATTTTCAATTAAAAACAAAACATTTCAGCCACAATCCACATTAGATAGCTAAAATTTGTGCTTAAACCTGATAAACCGACCTGGCATGCAGACGCATGAGACTCCACCAAGTCTAAAAACAGAGCAGTGCTGTGTATACAGCATGCAAAACAAGTCTGTTTCTTGTTTTCCATCTTCTCTGCTCAGTGTTTTTCTTCATTCACAATAATGTGTTTATTTTGGACATGAATGCCATTTTGCTTTAAATCTTGAATTCTAAAATTCCCGCTGGAGTCAGTTGAAGCCTTATCGTTTTCTTGTAAAACTCATTAGTAATAAAATAAATTCTTTCAAAACTGGAAGATCCAATTTTGCATGCCAGCTGTATTCCTCAGGTTTAGCTACGCAGCCGAAATAACAGTGAAAAACGTCCCCTTGGTGTGACTTTTATTCCTCACCTTATTCCCAATGTCATTCATTTGCCACTGAAGGTAACAAGCCTTTTCCACTCGGTGCTCTGTAACGGCAGACCTTTAATAGCCATTTCCCGGTGTGGTGAGGGGAGAGAGGGGGAACATGTTTATTTGTGTGTCTGCACATGCCTCTCCAGCGATTCTCTCTGCTCCACTCACCCAGCTGCTGGCTGGAGGAGTGATTCATGGGCCTGACAGATGCCTGGTGCAGCTGGATCTGTCCTTGATCATCCCAAAAGCCTGGACAGCACTGTCATTCACCATTGCCCAAATTATCTCTGTATTGACTGCAGAACCCTCTGTGACAGCGCCGTAATGGCTAATTACCCAGGATGCTTTGGGTACTTTTAAACCCCAGAGTGTTCCCTTGCTGTCTTGCCATGCAGGCTGCTGCTGCTACAGCGTGTCGCTGTGAGGGCCGGAGTTTCCTCCAGCCCCACCCGAGTACCACAAGCTAAGGGTCCCGGAGCAAAGCCTCAAGAGAAAATAGAAAGCGTAATATCCTCTTTTTGAGGAATTATACAGCAATGACAAAGTGACAAAACTTGTGGTCTCGGTGGTGTTTGGTGAAGTGTTGCTTGTGTCGTCTCAGAGGAGAAAATGTAAAATACCAGTTATGGTTTGTCTGTTTCTTCGTCTCCTCTTCATGTCAAGGGAATCACCTTGTGAAACCCACAAAGTTAATTATCAAAAATGTGACTAATTATGTTAAAAAAAATGCTTTTTAAAATCTTTTTAGTGTGTACACATGAAACTAGTTCATCAAGTAAAAATTGGTGGGGAGCTATGCAAATATATATTACACTTAATAGCTTTGGAATGGGGAAGTAATGAAACAGTCAACTCATGACAGGATACGTATCACGATACTGAATTCATCACATGCTGAGTTCACAAAATACGTTGGTATCACAAATTTGGATTATTTTCATGTTTTATAATGAATGTGGTATTTGCTTCCTGGTCTTGTCCATTATGTGCTCGCATCACTCCCACACCCCTGCTTTGAAAAAAAACAAAAAAAAAAACAGCTACTGACATCAGACAAGAGACGCCAAAACCAGAAGGCTCCCTCTGCTGGATCTAAAAAAAAGAGTATTGCAGTATATTTTGGTCAAATAGATTTAAATTGTCCCAGTTTGTATTGTTGTAAATGTATTGCGAGGTATCTCTACAGTAGAAAGTTTTATATTTCAAAGTCCACCAGGCATACTCATCTACAATTCTGAAGCTGTGATGTTACCTTAGACTAGGTGACAGAGGGAAGTGAAAGGAAATGAACACGGAGACAGAAAGAAGGGAAGGAGAAGGTGAGGGAATAGAGGGTACAAAATCCCATCCTGACTGTTAGAGAAGATGATGAGGTCCCCAGAGGATGGACAGAGCAGAGAGGGAGCAGCTTTTCTTCACAAAGACTCCGGTAATTTGCTACATCCTGTCCGCACACCCCGGCATGGAAGCCACTCTGTCCTTAATTACCAGGATAACAAACCCATCCCCTCCCAGCTCCTCATGGCGCTGTTCTCCTCAAGCTGCTTTCCAACATCGCCACCACCTAGGCTTCCCGCACTCCCCACCTCCCCCCCCCATCAGTGTCGGTCTAGGAATGAATGGGCTCTAATGCTGTCTGCAGACAGTGGACGGATGGACACCAAATAAAGTGATAAAAGCTGAGGGAATGGCCCTGCCTTGGTTAGCAGCTCGGATCTTGACGGACAGGGGCACTATAATGACACAGAGGCCTCACCTGAGTAAACTATTGCTTCTGACAGCCCTGTTAGCCATGTACACAGGGGAAACCTTTAGACAAGCCCACTACCAGTAATGGCTGCTTGCTAATGATGCAATTACAAGGAAATATGTTGATTTCTTCAAAATAAATAAAAAATATTTTGTTTTTTATCATGAGAATAATTTGCTGGCTAATCTATAAATCACTTCCAGTTTCCAGAAGTTTAGCTCCATAAGTACTTAATTGTACATCACAAACCGTGTGTCCCTTAATGACATCCCTGTCATGAGATGACTAGAGTTTAGAGGCCGTGGCCTTTTCGTCTGTTCGGCGCCTGTCATCTCCAAGATGGCACTATGTCTGCCTCGGCTTTATTTGCATCGGCTTTTGCATAAGTCCACATTGCAGCCTGCATCCTGACTCCAAAGCATCAAAACAAAGAGCCAGAAGCCACACAACAGAGCTGCCTCACTACAGTACATACAGATCCATTCAGCTCAGAGGGAATGACGAGGCTAGATTAGTGCAGTGCTTGTGTGTCCTTTATTCTTCAGCGTGCAGGCAGTGGGAGGGTCTGCTATTCCTCGGGGTGACGGGGTTAGAGGGTTGTGTGTGTCTGTGTTACCAGTCACCTGCTGCTAAATCCTATTAGCAAGGCCTGGGGGTTAAACCAACCATCACCATTAAAGGCCTGTCAGGGGAAAGCCCACAAATAATAGGGCTGATTGCTACAACTCACAAATAATAAGGTGCTTTGATAGTAGATAATCAATTAGTGATAATAGGAAGAGGGGTGACAGTCAGGAGAAGTGTCTAAAAGGGGGAAATAGGGGCATATAGGAAGCAAATAATTGTTAGAGGGAAATGAGAATTTGGACTTAAATAAAGCTCTAAACATTTAGAGGAGCACCATTACATCTGAAAAAAAATGTGTTTGTTTTTAATTAAATGAACAGATTGTGTTATAAGAAGTAGAATAATTTTTACTTAACCTGCATTTTTTTTTAAGTGTGTGCATACTAGACCTGACTATAGGACAATTGTGATGTGATATGAAGTGGTATAAATAGATACATGTTAAAGAGTGTTTTTTTTTTTTAAAACCTAGTTTTACACAGTATCTGTGTTTTCAACCTGTAACCTTCAGAATCCAAAATGATTCAAAAAGCATTGTTTAACTCTAAATTGGCACCAAATGATCTGAGGGTAACTAGCTTTAGCTTAATCTTACTGCATCAAAATGGTGTGGAAGCATGTCCATTACAGCCTCCATTAATTGGATAACATGAACGCATTGTGACAAATCATTGCTTTATTACATTAAACAACTTTTCTTATTTATTAGAACAAATTCAGATTCATGCCATTTGTTTATTGTGAAAGCTCATATTGCTATATCTGTGAAATTGCTATTAATTGTGCAGCTCTACTGCATAAAATATCATGACCTGCAAAACATTTGCTTTGACTTTAACATCATGCTCTTCAGCTGATAATGATGACATATTTGTTTCTAGTAAGGTAAAAAAAAAACTCTGTTTTCAAGGTAACTGACTGAAACCTAAGTGTGAGCAGTCTGGGTGATCTCACATAAACTTTGCTTTATGCATCAATTTACCATTGGAGTTGCACGTCACAGTAACTCACCACAGCTGTTTTCAGACTGCATGTTTTTGAGCAAACAGTGGAGGTGTCAGTCTTGACTTTCCAGCCAACCCAAGGACAAAACAGCGATTAAATTTGAGGCCTTATCCCCTCTAAAAAAAAAACTACAAGTGAGAGTAACAAAAGCAGATATTGTTATCCAAGGATTAGTGTCAGCCAAAACATTCCATATGTTTCCTAAAGCGAGGAAAACGAGGTGAGAAGAAGTTGGCATAGCAAGTGTTAAATGAGATGAGAAGTGACAGTTTACATCTCCAGCCACAATTAACACATTGATGGCGTTTTTCGCCAGGCCCCTCACAGTGATAATGCCTGTTGTCAAATCTGTTTAGCACGCCAAATCTCCTGGAGCCTTCAGCTAGGCAGCAAGCTTTTGACAGATTGAAGGTTCAGAGATAGGCTATCATGACAGATGGAAGCTGGCATCGATGTTCAGCTCTCGCCAATCACAGGGGACCTGCCCCCCTTATTCTGCGGGGCGCAGCTCCGCAACCTTCCCCCCTCTGATGGGAGCAGGGGATGGCATTGTTAAGCAGT
The DNA here is from genome assembly GCF_963584025.1 of Labrus mixtus. NCBI lineage: Eukaryota > Metazoa > Chordata > Actinopteri > Labriformes > Labridae > Labrus > Labrus mixtus. The sequence goes on from NC_083624.1 coordinate 26,544,577, forward strand.
GCATCTGTGAGACTCAGTCTCCTCTGATGGAAGCATAAGGCAAAGAGCTCTCAAGCAAAAGACGGCCACTGCTGTAAGCGCATTTCAGATATGATGGGAGGCTAGCTCGAGGGAATTGTGGAAGAGAAAAAGTTTGAAACATTTTGAGGAGCAGAGGAAGGACCCAGGAGAGAAAAGAGCGACTGCAAGAAACGTCAGCTATTCAGTAATGCCATTATTAAATTTGATTATTATGTAAATGCTCCAAAATGCTCTGCATAGCCACGGCACAGTGGAGTTTGACGGATCTGCTTATTTGATCAGTCTTTATGTCTGATTAGTAGAATGACGTTTTTTCTTCTGACCAACAGAATCTCACCTGTTAAATACTAAATAATGAGAGGGAGAATCAATTTAGACAGCCTTGGCTTGCGCATAAAGTCCTCCTTAGAACTCAAACTACAGTATGATTAGCCTTAATGAGATCCACCTGAAACAGTGGCACAGGAGAAACTCATTAAATCGAGCTTGTTCTAATCAGACAGGCTTATATGGATTTTGCAGACATCAGAAAATGTTCTAAAAAGAAAAATACACCGGGGCCTCTGAAACAGAAGAAGGGATCCGATAATTAAGTGTCTGCCATGCGCTGATGATATCACGAGTGTTAATGATCACTATAATGACAGTTCACGCTGCACCCAGTTGATTTACAATACACCTACTGTGAGGCACCACTGCGACAAACACTGCAGCAAACATACCCAAATGAAAACAGTTTAGTACAGACTAAACAGCCATGAGTTAGACCCAATAGGCACTTTAAGGGAGAGGAATTAAATGCTTACTTGCACATAAAAATTTCTGCAGGTAGATAACTTTGAGATGCAGCATTGTCGGTTTACTTACTGGCAGGCAGCCCTCTAAGTTGTTTGGTCTCTCCCTCCCTGTTTAGGCGAACACATTGTTGATTCAGACCCATCATGTTGAGGCTTGAGGTCACCCTGTCTCAGGCTTGGCTAGTTAGCAGCAGCCCACCTGATGGCCCAGAGGAAATCACAGCAGCCGCACTCACAGGAGAGGGCCTGACAGCCAGGCCCCGCACCAGAGAGAGGGGTCCAGCCAGGGGGGTGGAGAGGGGAGGGTCAGTATGGGGGGGAGGGGAAGAGAAAGGAAGAGAAGGGGGGGTCCTTCAAACATTGGAAGGGATGAGAGACGGCTAAAGAGGGCACAGAGGTGAGTTGTGCTGTGATCGTGGCTGCACTTAGTGAAAAAGTCTAGAAAAGAATAGGCTCAATGATGAAAGAGGAATGTAAGGAAGGAACAGGGTGCATAAAGGGAGTGATGACAACTTACTGGGTGGTATACCAAAGATGAAAAAGGGAGATAAGGAAAGAGGAAAAAGTTACAGGGTTAAGTTGTACAAAAACACTGTAAGAGAGTGATGAGGATCCCTATTCACAAAGATGGATACTTGATATTTTGGGGGAACAGAGGAGGATTTCATTGGCTTCGTAAAGGGGGCTGGTGTAGTGGTCTAGTTGTCTAGTTTTTCCCAACACCTAACAGCAGTTTCTGTTCAAGCAGAAGCAAAACTGCACAGTGTAAATGAAGTGAGGCATCAGTGTAAGTTATCCTGGGGCAGTGATGCTGCTCTTGCAGAGAAAATGTTGGCTGTAAAATGCTGTGATGAACAGCAGACATTTCCAGTTCACAAGTCTCCCAGTCTCTCCTGAGAGTCTGCTTCATCCCTATTATAGCCAATAATAGCCCATTGTAGTCATATGCTCTTTCTCTTCACTGTGACTGAATGAGGACACATTATTTACCGAGAGGAGACAACGCTAATACGCCGCTGCAGAAAACTGCTGACGGGAAGAGGGCAAAAATCAGAGGTTTTCCCCTCCTAGAGGACATTACACTTCTTTATATTTCTATTTATGCCTAATAACATCCCACAGTCTGCCAACACACCTCTAGACAACCTCCACAGTCGCTCTCACTGCAGGTTCAGCTACAAGGTGGTAAACTGAGAAGGAAGAAATCAATGTTTTATTTTCAAACTTCTACACTAAGTGTATATAGATGTTGATAAGGTCATTTTGTGTTACTTGAGATAAAAGAAGCTGCTTAAAGTTGGCAAGTACTGTAATAAGATTGTCAAACACAAAAGCTACATAACACTTATCAAGTTGTATATTTACATGACAGAATGTAAGCTAAACACTACGAGGTTTAAGATTTCATGTTTCACAACATGTCCTGTATTAGAACATCTTTAAATTATGATTACAGCTTGCTCAATCATGAGCGATGCACAAATTAAAGTGTAGGAAATTAACTCGTCAAATGAGTCCTTTAGTACTCGTTAAAGTGTAATCTCAAGGCATAAAGGCCCTTCTTCTGGAGCATTTCATCAGGGCAATAACTGCAAACTGCAGATCAAAGCCTTGCAGTGTAAGTGTGCCACTAACCACCGTTTCTTTAGGTTTCCATTTTGCACTTATGTCCAAAGGCATCAGGAGAAAAATGCCTCACCACAAAGTCATACACCATTAATGCAGTCAGTGGTGCTGTAGTCTCAGAATCTTATTATCTTAGTTGGTTCAGCCTCATTAGCCGTTCTATGCATATTAATGGATGGGGAAATGGAAAACTATACCCCATTTAAGAACAAAACATGCTCAAGGTACTTGCTGCTTCCAGGTTATAGGACATAACTCACTCTGCAAATTGCTATCACCGGGCTCCTGGCAGAACCCTGCTGTTTTCTTTACCCAAAAGCCCCTGGTTGCCTCGCAGAGACAGAGTTTCATTAACCTGCACTGCATTCAGATGCCATTATGGCTCTAATTATGGCACATGCTCTTGTGAGGAACTACCTGGGTTTTCAAAGACTTTTATGTCCAGCTGTCCTGTCGCCAAGGCCAGGGTCATCCCTGCGGCAGCCCTGGTTCCAGATAGGGAAGATGTGCTAATCTCAGATGTATTGAAGCTGGCTTTGTCGACTTATGCTGGCTTATCTACCATGGTCACGACTGCATTAGACATAAGACCTTAAGTTTGAAGTCATCCAAGTAGAAAGGGGAGCAAATTACATTCTTCTCATCTACCTCCTCAGCTGTGTCCAGATTGCATCAGTCAAAAGAAGAGCAATACGAACACCTAGCAAGGCAGGGGTAAGTCTTTATGTTCTGCTTGCTCTCAACAAAAAAATCTACTTAAAAGTCTTTACTTAATGCTTAGAAAAGCAAGATAATGGCTGTGTTTTTCCCTTCAAGACTCACATCTGCCAACAGACCAATGGAGACCTTAGCTGGGGAAACAAATAAAACCTCTGTCCAGTGTCTCATTATCCATGAAAGTATCTCCTCTTCTTCCTCTGTCTAATCAAAGAGAAAGGAAACATGGGAACCAGCCGAAAAATTCCAGCATGAGGGAGATTGAAACAGTTCCCTCAGTGTTGAGCATTGCTCACTCACAGCAGATAGTGAAGGTAAGAAGATCCTTTGGCAGGTGCTGCACTGCTGTCAGAGCTGTAGATGAGCTCTGCAGCTGGATAACATCTTGCCAAATGCTCAAAACTTGTCAGTTAAGAGTCTGCCAGAAAAAGGTGGACAGCTACTAACCTCTTGAAGAAAAAAACAAAGACCAACAGTAAGTTCAAGCCATGAAAAGAAAAGTTTAGAGTTTCTTAACTGCAATTATCTGCCAGTTCCTATTGAAGATTCAGCCCCTTTATAATGCTATTTTATGGGTTTTGTTCAGAAACATCAATGCAAAAAATAATTAACATTAACTTTAATGAAGAATTTTGAGAAGTGTTTGGGAAATAATCTTTTCTTTTTCTTTAAAGATCATTTTTTGCATTTCACAGATACTACTTATAAGTAGGTAAGTCAGTAATCAACAAGCAAATGACTTCATCAGTAAGTTAATGCAAAAGCCCTGACCTCTAGTGGTCTATAAATACATATATAGTGAGTAGGGATGCACAATGGTTGGACCTAGTGGTTGTACAGAGGCTTTAGGCAACGAAGTGGGTGGCCCTGGTATAAATCCGACCTGTGGCTCCAATATAATTAAGTCTGTTAGAATTGAATTTCATGTTACAAATTCGCCAACGAGGACACATGTTTGGTTGAAGTTAAATAAAAGAAAAAAAATAGGGCAAATGAAATATTCTATTAATGTTGTATTGTATTGCACTATATTATATGTATGTTCCTGTCCAACTTCTGAAATAAACAGAAACTTGCTATTCAGCTCTTAGAAGTTTTTTGTCGACACAAAAACCAGAATCATGACTCTCAAAACTGGAAATGTTGCATCCGACATCTACCATCTTCACACTGCCTTAATGTAAATACTGTAAAAAATAAATATCTACCTCATGTAAATCAGGTAGATAGTATATATAATAATATTGTTTATTATCATGTTTGTTTCAGCATTATTTGCCCTGCACAACACTACACTACTGTCTTACTTAGTCTTGTCCATATTAGTCTTTGGTTATCTGTTTGTTGATTGTGAATATTTATTGTTATACCTTTGTACATAGACAGCACAGTTCACCAAAGTCATATTTATTGTATGTGTGAGCCTTCTTTGCCAATAAACGTAGGAAGAATTTAGGATTATTTTCAGGCTAGTTTTAACTGAAAATTTACAAAGAAAAAAGATGGGGGCTGTACGGGATAGAGCGCGTAGAGTGCATGCTCAGCTTCCCCATCAGAGTGTAAATATTGATCATCTTTAACGTTTACCATTTGAAATTGGGGGACCCTGACCTGCATCAGATGACTCTTAACATCACAGGAAAATCTGTCAAGATCATCTTTATAACCATTAAAATATCAGGACTTTGCTTTGGAGTGTCGATAGGGAAGAATGGGGCCCTAAATCGGCCTGATCATTTTGTAGTGTGTACCCTGCTTACAAGTTCTTCAGGGCACTCAAAACACATGGAGTGGCTAATCAGCACTTGTTATCTTCTTTCTAAAGATAGTTATTGTTTTGTTTGTTTTTTTCCCACCATCTTTAATTTCCAGCTGATGTAGCCTCATTAGATTTCAAAGGTGAACTCATCTGTGAAAGAGATTCAGTTCCTCTCAGGTAAGTAAAACATTTTGTTCCGTAGCTTTTCATTAGCATTGAGTCAACTATTTTAATAAACTAAAAATCAACTTTTTAATTAACCCTATCTATTGTTATTCTGTCAACAACATGTGTCAAGTCAAAACCAAACATTAGCTAGCTTTAAATGTGTGGCATTGGTTTCTTAATTATTGAATCATTCTATTAATTTTATGTTTTTCTATATTGTTTGTATGTAACTGACTCTTTCTATGTGCTGGAACAATGTATCTGACTTATTGAACTATTTCACAACAGAAACCAGAGAGAAACCTCAAAGGTTTTACATACAGAATATGTTGAGTACTATTGATTCTACAACATGTGCAGGATGAGCCATCTGTTAATCACTCTGCCTGACACACCACATTTTGGAAGATTTCAGCAGAGTGTGAGACATCAGCTTCAATAAGAGGATGTCTTTCTTCTCATTTCCTCTCCTAATAGAACAAACCACTGAAATAATGTAAGCTCATGATAGGAAACGCAATGGAAGAGTATACACACTGTGAACACTTCACACTAGTGTGAAACAGCAATTCCAATAAACCCCTCTCCTACATAATCTAAATAATTTTGCTTTAATTATAACCACCATAATACCGAGCCACACTGAGATAAATAAATAACTTCACTGTCCTCCCTGGAATTGTGCTGATGCGGAGGCCTGCCTAGGCATTATAAACCTAATTAGCAGAAGATTACTATGCAGTGTGCAAGGCTGTGGTCCAGAAAGACATCATTAGGTCTTCTGATGGGGATATGCCTTCAGCACATTGATTCTTTTTCGCTCCAAGAACAATGCAGATTGCAGACTTTATAATTGGGCTTTCAGGTCACTTGTGACTTCCCTTCCACTATGTGTGGCTGGCGTTCTCCATTCAAACAAAAGACTCTGATAACAATAAGACATAGCTGCTACAGTAAGCTCAAGGAATGAAGAGGATGTTCATGGATTATGAGATGCACCTACGATTAGTGAATACTAAAAAAGTGTGTATGAAATAAATAAATATCCATCGGAAAAGATGATGAAGCTCTAGTTTCCAATTCGATATTTTGAAGACATAAAAGGAATGTGACACTGTTTGACTTTGATGTTTAGCATTATGAACTTCTTATATTTTGTTGATAGCAATCTCAGACCTAACAACAGAAACTTTCTTAAACCCCATCAATATCCAAGGGCTTTAAAACACTGCCATTGCTGAAATATAGATTGAGTGAAGCTACATCTTTAAGCCTAGCTTCTTTACAACAAGTGTCTGATACAATACAGTATCTAAGTCCTGGCCAACACTGCTTGTCTGTAACCTACAAACTCTAAATGGAATTGAAACAGGATCACATGGTACTACAACAGGTAGATGCTTGCAGTGTGAAACAGCTGAGTGGGAGGTCATGGCTGTAATCAGAATAACAATGGAGCACAAAATCTGCAAAAATTTGAGATATCATGATTAAACTGGATCTTTCACTCCTAGGCGACATCAAGAGATTGTTTCCTTGTAAATCACAAGAGAATCAATGACAAGAAACCTAGTGCCTTACTTGCTGGAAAAATTGAAAAACAGATCTCCATAGCATGTATATACTCAAAGTACTATATGGAGTATGGAGTACAATGAGTGCAAAACATCCAGCTTAGTATGGCAGTATCCAAAGGACTTATGATTACTACAGAACCAGCTGCCAACTGAAAGGCAAAGGTCATTTGAATTTAAACTCCATCCAGATTTAACTCCAAATCAACTTCCACTAGCTTTCTCTGTTGTGACCCTTCCAAGCATTAAAGTCACCCAGTAGAGCAATGGGGTCCCGATGTGGCTCCCTTCTCGGATAGGCAACCATTCCAAGAGCTATATTTTGTTTTTCTGTTGTATATCATGAAGGCATATTTTTTTTTTGATTATATCGAAAATGGGCCCAAAAAAATGTGAAGTACAAAAAAGTTTTTGGTGGCTGCCAAATGTTTTAACCTTATTAATTAATGTGAGGATAACTTACAGCTATAGAGTCATACAGCAAGAGTAAAAGAGTAAAATAAAATATGTTAACCATATTCTAATGCTTTTCTCTGCTTGTGTTGTGTTGCTTACTTTGCATTCCTCTATGTGCGTTCATAAAAGAGTTTGTTTAATCAGCCTTGCTTGCTGCCTTCCTATCTCAACTCGCTGGTCGTATGCCTGTCTCCTGCACCTCTTTCTCTCTGGCTGGCGTTTGTAACGGAGCACTACAGCCCCATTTGAGGTATGATAATCAGCTGATTAGCCGGCGAAGTCCTTTTCCCAGAGGCTCCTTTGTGTGCAAAATCCTCACACTCATTTGACATGTGGACATCATCAAGCTGATGAAATGCAATTGTAATGAACAAGTGAGGCATAGCATCTGTAGTGGGACCCTGAACGAAAAGGACCCTTCCCTCCTGACATGCTAATGCTGAAAGCTGCTCTCTGCCTGTACTCCCGGTGGGTCCCTCATGGAAATGTGAAGAGATGCATATTCAAACCAGCGCCTTCTGAGGGGGCTAGATGTACAGAAGAGAGGAGATGGGAGAAAAAACCCTGGTTGGACTTGGCCAAATGTTAATTCTGAGACAGATTATATTGCATCACGCGCAGTAATGATCTGACAGTTCATTTGTGAGGAGAGTTCAGGATCTGAGGTTTAATGCTTGGGTGGACGCAGGTGCTGAGCCCCAGCTCCTCAGAGCTGTCAGAGGAAAGCAGGGGGCTGCTGTCAAATTATCCCAGTTAAAAAGGCTGAGGCGCCTGCAAATATGAAAGACATTTAAGAAATTAATGCATTCGTATTCAACACATATTGCAACAGTGTTTCATTAGAGGTGCTCTAGTCATATTAAAACTGACATCTGACCTTTCACATTTCTCCGAGGCACTCAGGAACATTCTTATTACATACATGCTAAAGTCAAAGAGAAGGTAAGTGTGATAACTAGCAATAATTAAACAAACTGACATTTTTGCTCCATCATTTTCCCTTTTAACTCTGTTCTTTGAAAAATACAAAGCAGAATCATCATTAAAGCTGTATTTGTTTGAGTGAGTTTATTTCAGAGTAAAAGGTATGAACTGTGAAAATCCTGGAGGCTATGTGAATATCACTTTCTGCCAGAGTATACCATCATTTCATCCCTAAGTTGTTCTGCTTGACTATCAAGGAGACTTATTGTATTACCACTGCTGCTTTGTTACTGCATAATCTTGCTGTGATTATGATAAGCATGCATAATGGAGACAAATTCCATACAATTTCCCTGATCAACATTTTCTGCTTTCATGCATAAAACATTCATCATAAACAGAGAGAAGGAGAGAAGTCATGAAGACTATCAAAGTCAGGAATTCATGAATTACAGCAAGACAATATCATAACGAATGTTTCCAGCTGTGCTGTCACAGAGCAGCTTGCAAAGTGTATCACCACACTTGTTTTTTTTATATTTTAAAGAACAGTGTTGAATTTTGCAATGCAATGACATGTATGTGCAGTTGTTAGAGGTCAACCCATATAGACTGATAATGCCATGCATATTGTTGTATACAGATAGATGTAGGTCATTACACCTATGGCTTCCAGCTGAGATGTTTTTGTCATCACAGGACCTCTGGGCTTGGACCTCAGAGACTGAGCAAATGGGCAGTCAGCAGGCCCCCTGCTTTCAGAGCCTTTTGGGTCGCTGAAGTGTCGGGGGCTGAGAGGGTCATGGACCCTGATATCTAGTCTCACACACCTCAACTCTATCCCTAACCCAGTGTGTTCCCGACTAGACCCTAGGCTCTGAGGTGGGCTCCCTCTCACCAGGTGTTCTGGATGGCATACATGTCTTCAGGGTATGGAGTGCCGCTGGATGCCCAGGACTACACATGGTGCTGAGGGTCAAACATGGAGCCATGCTGGACCAGCTGTCGCTTTGCTGTTCACCCAAGCTCTGAGCCAGGCACGCTGGAGAGGGCCAGATGCGCATACTCAGTCACTCTCCTACATCTTACAGCAATATGGATCTTTTCACTATCCGACCACAGCGCTACGGTATTATTCAGCCAAGATTATTGCTGTAAAATGAGCAGTGATCATGGAAAAAATCCAACTTTAGATGTCTGTATGACGGCACAGAAAGGTAGCAGATAGTTGCTAAGAATTTCCCCAATAATTGACAGGGTCGCTGTTCTGTATTCCCATTTAGCATACAAGGGCATCCATTAATTTGAAAAGGCTAAGCTACCATGCTCGCACATGTACGCACCTAGATCACAGACACAGCATTGCTTTTGGAGGCAGTAGCACTCCATCTTCTGTCTAACTGCAGCTAAGAGCATGAAAGCAGCAGTGAGATTTCATTTGGCTAACTGACTGAAGGCACTGAGGGAGTAAAGCTCGCTGGAGAGATTTATACACCCGGCCTGATGCCTTCTGCTCCCTATAATAGAACAAAAGCTTGTTGTCTCTTCCAATTACAGATGTCAAAACGCTTATTTTGAGGGTTGTGATCTTTTCCCTTTTAATCTGCAAAGATAAAAGGTCTCAGCTTCATTAGCATGTGTTCTCTCCCCCCAGACTCAGATTCCCTGCAAGCAGCCAGCTCAGCCTTACAGCCTATTACCCACTCTTGGGGCCATTAAGGTCTAACATTAATGATGTGTAATTAGCATATGATGACAAATAATAACAATGCGCTCCCATTCCATGTAATGGGGGGTACGATAATAACATGGAGTCCCACTGTTTCAACCCTACATAAAGCTCACAATATCTGTGTTTTATTGCCCACTCTGTTGTTCAAAGGTATTATGGAGTGGGATGTAGTGCACGTGCATAAATTATTCAGATTCATATGTTTATCAAGAAATATCACAATTATAATTAATCAATAAGTCGAGGTGCTTAATCTGCACAAAGCTTGGCTGTAGTTTAATCATGTTCTATGACATGATAAGTAAACTCTAATGCATTTCTTATATTAGTGCTAGAGCTTTTAATGCAAGATCAAAATTCATGTGAGAATATTGTGAGCTACCACTTTCTATTCTGTGAGCTTGTAAGTCAGGCAGTTTGCAGAGAAATCCTTATATCTTCGTAACAAATGAAATTGGCTAAATAGGCAAATAATGGGCTTTCATTAGCTGTCTCTGCATCTTACCTGTATTTCTAATTTCTAATTATCTATTAAAATTAATGACAACAAGCACTGGAGTTAAATGGAGGGGTATTAGTAGACAAGGGAAATGCTCAGAACAGAGGCAAAGCAATCAGAAGTGACAGACCGTCTTCAAACGGCTCTCCTCATCCATTAAACAGGCTGCCTGTTTGTGTCAGCTGTGGGTCTGGAAGAAAACCATACAATTAAAGAGACCCCGCATGTTGACGCACACACATTCATATGCAGCGCCAACATGGAGCATCTTGTATTGTGCTTTGAGTAATGCAGCCTGCACTCCTTTTTTTATATTTGTTTATTTTTTTTATTTTCACATCTGTCACAAAACAACCCATCACCAATTATACCGAAGCACAAACATGGCCATGTTCAAATTTGTTGGTTACCTCCTGTAAAGAGGATGGTGGGGTATCTCAGAATCAAACTAATCAAAGCACCTCAAAAGCAGAATCTGAATGAATATATTGACAAACACAAAAGTGAGGAGCTGTTGAAGTAAACAAGTGTGAGATGTTGTAAGACATGCTGCTTGTCTTTGTTTCAAATGTGAGATTGGGTTTATACATTATTTTTGTCTTTTTATAAGCATTCAAGAATTCATCACCCAAAGGGGCTTCATAAATGTAAACTTGTACTTTCATTACTGGAAACATTTACATACAATTCCAAAATTAAATGCTTCAAACTAACGTAAAAGGACAAACTACAAAAATGGAGAAAAACGTGCACAGAGGACATTGTGAAATAGAACACTATAAATCTCTGCTGTTTTAAATTGAAATTGCTCCCTGGAAACACAGACATTCTCTTTTTTCAAGCCAGCCAAGCAGAGATACTCGAAACCCTGTTTACAGCACCCAGATCTCAAATTGACTTGCTAATGTTAACTTTTATTCAGTTGCCATGGGTTACCATGTCGTGTGATTTGACACCGAGCTACAGACACTGCTGATTAGTAGCATCCAGTTCTGTCCATCTCTGTGCATCACTGAACCATCTGGTCATTTATTCACTAATAAGCCCCTAATGGCCCAAATATTCAGAGGCCTGTCATTGTGACATGGCAGAATATGCCTACATCTTTCAACTCGCCTTGACATGTTGCTTGTTTCACATCAGAACTCGTCATTTACAGGAGAGAAACTCAGAGGGGTAAAAACTTGACCTAATCTGCAGTGTTAACACCGAGGAAAGGAGCTTTGTTATCTGCAAGACTGACTGAACGGATGTTAATGCATTCATCCTTCCCCACTTCAAGATCTTCTTTTCTGCTACGGGGAAAGGAGGATATGAGTGCTGTCAATAAGAATTTGATTATGCACACATTGATTCTACGCTCCCAAAAAAAAAAGAGAAAGATTATGCACAGCCTGAGAGACACTGTGAGAGAAAGCAAAATGCAGCTCCTGGTTCTGCAATGTGTTCACGTCCAACCTGTCATTTGTCGCCAAAACATCGACTTTCTCCATAAATATTTCCAGATGAACTAAGTCAGCTGGGATTGTAATTGGTGACATGCAGCCATAAATTTGACCTTTCCTGAGACACTAGTGGCAACCAATTAACAAGCCATTGAATAAAAAATAACCTCAATTATCTATCCCATTATGGCTACGCTGGCCTGCATGTAAAAAGAGCAAAGAGAAAAGAGGATGAGCAATAAATGCAGGATTCTGGTGACTTCATTTCCTATGTTGGTGTTTTATTCTTTTTTAAGAGCTCTGAGTTTATAAAAAATATAAACAATTGATGACATTAATGGAATGAAGCATACATAAGGGGCAAATGCATTATATGGATCCTTTTTTTTTTTTGATGTGTTAAAAACAAAGGTTTGTCGTACGAGGATAAACACTTTAATACTCAATTCTAAATGAAATCCTGAAACAGCCCTTTTTCTCTATCATTGGTCTGATTGGAGTGAGAATGAGCTTCATGTTGACTGGCTGGTTGCTAAACCTCTATGTCAACTTAACTATCAGCCCAGGATGGTGTGAATGTATACTTAACTCCCTGTCACTTAGCGAGGCATGCACCCTGAGTCTCCATCAAGACGAGCTAAGTAAGATGGAAGACGAGCAGGCTTTGGCTGCAAAGCAGACGGGAAATGCCACCTTTGGTGAACTCGCCTGGAACCAGAATCCCTCAGACTTATTTGAATGTTGTGCTAAGGCTGAGGGGATACAGAGCTTGTGTCTTTTACACACTTAATATCATATCTATTGTAGAAATGTTAGGGTATGGCTGTTTGAGGGATTTACTTCATACTTGAAGCATTCACAGGAAAATCCCTCTTCTAGCTCATCTTTTCCCCTTTTAAATCTCCTGCCATGCATTGGCATTGCAAACTACATCGCAAGCAGAGGAAATCAAATCATCTACGTCTTAAACCATCAGGCTTCACACAAAAATAAAGTTGAAACCAAAGACATTTCATAAAGGCAAGCGAGGAGAACATGTTTATGTATGCAGGGCAGATTCAGGACTGAATTCAAAGCAGAGTATATATTTTGAGTCCACTTCTTTTGCACTTCTAATTAGCCAAAGTATTCAAATAAAAACAGTCTAGCCTGTCTGCTGCCACTGCAGCTCTGTGGTCTAATTTATGTAAACTTGTTCCATTATATAGGCTGCTGAGAGTATCATTAAGATTTGGCTTGGTTTGGGGGACTCCTTTAACACAAAGCTACAATAAAGCACAGCCAGCTCATCTCATTTGCTCTGTGTGTTGGGTGCATATATTCTAATGAACGGCTTACAACAATGCGACCTGCCAGCGCAAATAATTAACCTTAAGTGAAACCAATTACATAGTTTTTTGCCATCGCAAACGCCTCAAAAAGCAATCATGTATAGCTTTCTCCAGGAATGGTTTGCTGATAAAGAAACTAAGTAGAGGATTCTGGGCTATTCTGTAGCAACAAATGAACACTGAGAAGTCTCTTTATGCTCAGAGAGATATCTAAAGAGGAAGAAGATAAACAACAATTATACTGCTCTCCCTGTCAGCGCAGCATGCCTCGGGTCAGTCCATTAGAGATCACTGTTTGGTGCACTCTTGTGCTGGAATAAGAAGTGCACCCGTTTGCGGCCAGGCTTTTGACTGGCAGTTGGGACCTGGAGACTGTGTGTGTGTGTTGTGAGCTGCCTGTGAATGCAGACGGTGGGGGGGGGGGGGGGATATCCAGACATAAACTTCCGCTGTCAGCATGGGCAATCATGGCACTTCATTGTCCAGCAGCATCATTACAATATGGTTATCATCTGAGCTTGAGTCTGACACCTTCTCCAGGACCTCTCCAATCACCCCCCATAGTAGGCTTCAGTACCAGGCAGTCAGGGCAAATCTCTGCTTTGTGCTTGTCTGCCTTAATAGACTGGATGTCACTTCTGCCTGTGGAATGTGCCCGGTCTTCAGCTGTCAGTCAGAGGCGCGGGTGTCAGGCCGGAGCGTGGCTGGAGCCGTCTGGATTAGAGGGTAGTTACCATAGCTGTCAGATTACTGACAGCCTGACACCCCCTTTCCCAACTTCCTCTTATTGTTTCTTTGTTTCTCTCAAACATCCTCCAGATGGGAGAATTACCAACCAGAAGAGAGAGAGAGAGAGAGAGACAGAGAGGGGGGAGAGAGAGAGAGAGAGAGAAAGATACAAAAGCTGAGGCGGGTTTTTAAAGTTCTATGCCACGTTAGCTTTGTGATGAAGTAAAGTGTGCTTGGTAGATTCCCATAGAGAGAGAAGGAAGCAGAAAGAGAGGATGAAAGAGAGAGCATTACACCTATTCCCACCTCTCCTTGTTATCTTTGGTATTCATGTCAAGATAGGTGATTGTGTTGGTCATTAGTGTTCCTATACCCAACAGAGTGTCTTAGTTAGTACCTTTGAGTAAAGCTCTACCTTCACTGAATATTCACCTCTATGACTGTACCTGTCTCATTCATCTAGAGAAATGTTGGAAATGTTCTTTAATTTCTCCTTCTTTTCAAGACAAATGAACTAGCTTAATGTGAAGATGTAGACAGGCATGATAAAAATCACTTAGATACTATAACCTATAATGAATAATGGAATCATCCACGCTTTCTGGAAGTATTTTAATGATTGAAGGAGCTGTGGGCAGGCTACGGGTCAACACTTGTCTTTACATTTTTCATCGCTCTCATTTCAGTGACCCTGTACAGCTGTTTCTTTTAAATGAGCCCAGGACTAACAGCAGACTTAGAGAAAGAGGTGAAAATCCATACCGCACTGCCTACCCAGTTTTGTATTTAATTAAGCATAAAAGGAAAATTCCTTTTAACAACAAAGGAAATTTAATTCTATCAATCTGATCAAATATTAATGAAATAAAACACAATCCTGATATCTTAATAATAGATGTTTAATATGCTTTAACTTCCACCAGCCCCAAGCAGGGAACTTCGGAAACAATTACACAGATGTAAAATGGAATGAAATGAGGTGTTATGTTTGTAAAAATACACTGTTACACCACTTCAGCCCCTGGCCGTCCAATTCTACCATAAAAATAACCAAAGGCAGATCACAGTTTGCCCTGACCTCCAATCTCCTCTAACAAGCCCGGCTACAAAAATCAGCGGCACCGTCATGTACGGGTAAAGATAATGAGGGCGGCTGCCCGAGGAGAGACCGAATGCAAAACAATTATAGTTAGTTACAGGAGCACAGGTTAATATTCTCTCATGTCCCTCTTCTCCAGCATTCCCTTTTGTCCTACATCAATCTTAATGAAAGTTACGAGACCTGTCCGCAATGATAAGCAGCCACTCAGGCGTACTCTGTGTCAAGGCTTCCACATTATGCCTCCCCTTCAGCCTATGTTTTGCATAGCCTAAAGCATCTATTAAAATCCCCTTGTAAAATTCATAAAACAAAAATGTGGTGGGTCAAGTCTAGAGGGAGCTAAAGTAAGCTGCTTATTAGCAGGGAGTCGAAAACACAGATCCAATTACAGATCCTGAACAAGGAGCACTAAGAATCAGCATTGGGGAATAAGTATTTTCCTTTTCTCTCCCCTTCAATTGGCCTAGGTGCAGAGGAGAGAGAGGGAGGTATCAGAGAGCAGGATCCAGGGATGGTAATTACAGTGGGAGTGTTTAGTGCATGAAGCTAGAGTTGAAGCCATTCAAGTACAAACTCATGTAAATCTTCACTTTGCTTCAGATAGTAAATTGGTCGGGTTTAAGAGGAATCCCACAAGGAGAGGAGGAGAGGGGCTGCGCCAGGAAGAGCCATGAGCTCCAGAGATATGTAAAGAATCTCTGTCTGGAATTTAAAGGGCTACAAATTAGACCAGACATTAGCCTTTTTCTTTTACAGAGCCAGCAGAATGTGAATGAAACAGAATAAATAACTATAAGACGGCTTTTCCCCCCTTCTTATAAGATGACATTAATCCTTTCATGTGCAATGACAGCTTACAGGGTCTGACCCTCTCCCCAGACAGCCATATAAAGCAAGCGGATTTCTGAGGATCCCACAAAGAGCATGCTTCTGTTAATAAGAGGTCCTGATAGAGGTCTGCACCCCACATTTAATACTCCAGTTTACACCACATACCCTTGCTCAACAGATGGCTCTGATTAAACCAATCAACAATGTGGTGAAACGTAATTCCATTTACACGTTAAAGCAAACTTAATTTGAATCATTCCGTAACTGTAACAAGCGGACAGCACTTTTAAATTTTTTCGTTCAGGGCAGTGAAGGCTGAAGTGTCTCTCAAGCGTACAATAGTGTGAGCATTTGAGCCCTTTGAAAGAAAAAAGATCAAAGGCTGCTAGTCCTCCTGCTGCTGCCGGGTTTAAGCCATAACCAGCACACAGACCCTGCTCTTCACATCTCGAATGGCACATAGTGGTGGGTGGCGAGCTGACTGATTGCCAGGAGTGTACTGTCAGCATCACTCTCTCCACAGAGGACCATGATGGCAGGGACAGTTTGCAGGCAGTCCATGTGGACCCCCACGCCAATACCATCAGCTCTGCAGAGAGAGACGGTGGCGGCCTGCGTCTCACATAATGACCTCAGTGGGTAATGTGCTACACTAATATCTGGACAGGGTAATTCATTTGCACAAATGGACAATCCATCACATTTCTGCACACAATGAATTCTGCATCCAGCTTAGTGGATGCCGTATTTAGTTTTCAATATATTCCTGAAAGAAGAAATCGATAGGAAAATACTGTAATTTCTATAAGTGATATTTAGTAGGAGGCAATGTTGTTGCATTTCCAAAACAAATCGGGTAAGGTCTTGTAGTTACAGTAAAATTATATCAAAATTATTATTAATGGGGGAACAATAATTAGTACATGAATTAACATGCTATAAAAGAAAACACAACACATTGACAACACAAATGGTAACATTCAATTATATGAATTATTAGTCGATGGTTATGGCAACGATATACTGAACAGTCACCACAGAAGTAGCTGGAAACACCAGAGGTTAATGATGTTAGCAGTGGCATTACCTCTGGAAACATTTGCATGGCTCAGTGGACTGTTAGGGGACAAACCATGTGCTTCTTTGTGTTGTGGTTTCAGGTCTCACTTGTGGCCTGTGTTGTATATCATCCCTCCTTTCTCTATGACTTACTATCCTATAAGCCTCCACTATTGTCTTAACAGAAATGTAGCTTTCTATGTTTCCATTCTGTTATATTTATTACAACTGGGCACATTGGAGTTGTGTCAGGGGTTAAACTAAGTGTAAGGTCCTCATGTCCTTAAATAAATGTTAATACAGTGGTATGAGTTAGCAGACATTCCTGTACAATTACCAGCCAGTGTTACACGGCTGACATTATCAAGGGGGAACTTAATGGTCTGCCTTTTGAAAACAGCAAAGTGGCCACTTTATATTCCATCACCTTAGATTTTTTTCCTCCTGCCGCCCCTTATTTCCACTTTTTTCAATCAATTCCATCTACTGCCAATGCACAACACACAATTTCTATTCATGCAATAGGACCAGACACAAACAAATAAAATCTGCGAGATCTGCAGTCCAAAACAACATCTGCTAGTCAGTGTATGCAGATTAATTGAAAGTCTTTGTGCTGTCATTTCAGTTGAGTGCAGTTTGACTAACATCTTAACCTACTTAGTGCAATTAGTGCTTCATTAGAGAGGCTAACTAACTATTGCTTCTCTCCATAATGATGTGCAAGAGTGTAGACATAAAAGTACATAATCAATGGTTTCCAATTACTCCACAAGTGCAACCACTATTTCAAATAAACTGGATAATAATATAGAGCCATTACAAAGTCTAAGGTAGCAGAACCATTTAATTGCAGTGCAGTTCTTCTCAGCTCCAAGATTTTTTCACACTAATGAAGTGTCATACAAAAAAGCCTGTATTGATTTTTTCACCACACAGACTCCACCACAAATATGTAATTATCCTTTTTATATCTGGCAGGGGATTAAAGTAATCTATAGTATCTAGCCTTTGCGCTTCCCTGACAGGATTGTGTGGGGCTTTTACCCTTTTCAAAATATGCGGCTTGTTGATGAATGAACTTTAGACAAAATGCTGTTCTGTTCTTTATTGTTTTGTCTAAAAACCTGTATTCTGAAGACATCATGCAGCATGTACAGCTGCCTGAGCTTTCAGTACACAATCATGGCATTTCAAGCCCTGTCATCTATGAGCCAGGCAGTTAGAGCTCACCATCAGCACACACACACACACACATACATACACACACAGACAGATATGCTCCACAATCAAACACAAAAACAGAAACAACACTCTTTACAAACTCCCACAATTTTCTTTGGAGATCTGTGTGAAGCAGTGAGCTCAATAGAATTCATCACAGCTGGTTAATAAGGTTAATTTAATCCAATAATGTGTCCATGAAAATCCCTACTTCCTCTGGAGCCCTACACAAAAGCTCCCTGCTGTTCACTGTCAAACACACAACACATCCACACTCATCCTCTGCTTCACATAATAACAGCCCAGTCCATTTAAACTTTGAGTCAGCTCCTCTTCTCCTCTCTCTCTCCCTCCCTCTCTGTCTGTCTTTGTGTCTCCAGACCTGAGATGGACGAGCAACCTTAAGACTACCCCACGCTGGGCTGCCCTTCACGATAATAAAAAGCCATTACCTTGACCGCTGACACGAGGCCAAGTGTGAGGGTCAGAGTGATATTTATTGATGAAACTCTGAGCTCCCAATCTGCTGCACTCAGTGCGCATCATACAGCTGTCAGCACAGACAGGGATCAGGCAGCATGATGGCCCTCGACATGGCCCATCTATAATTTATGAACTACACAGAAAACAACCAGGAGACAACAGAGAAGCCCCGGCTGCCCAGGGATTACCCTCCAGCCCAGCTAAAGAGATCTGAACGAGAACCATCTAAGGGCCACTGCGGGCCACACTGATATGGGGCAGCAGGTAAGCACAATAGCTGGTGTTCCATATTCAGAGGGGCCTCACCGGGATCCATCTCTCTGGAGGACACTGTTGTGAATAATATAATAGACAGTGTTTACAGTGGGGATGTAAAGTGAGTGCGCTGGTGCATCACACACCCCAGCACACTTCAGCTGAGCCCTGTAAATGAGCTAACAGAGGGGCAGAAGATGTAAACTTTTACACTTTATTCTACAAAAAGCTCTGGGACAGCCCTCTGGCAAAGACGCTCCAAACTAACAAAAGCTGGGTGATAATATTTTAGTTTTCCTATTTTTATTATAATTGTTGTAATACCTATTAAATTATTATTTTATAGAAGTGTGCCCTAAGAGAAAGTTAAATATAGTGGTGAAACATAAAAATATAATGAATGGATCAACTGTTATAGATTACATCTTTAAATTCTGGTTTTATTTAAACGATGGTCAGAAACTTCAAAACATTCACTTTGGAATACAAAAACGTCATTTTTGCTAGACACTTCAAAAGTAATTAATCACCATAATAGATATCAGTTCATTTACATGATTGTTGTCGATGCTCTATTAATTTAGCTAACTCGTGATTCAGATGCGTAGCACGGTGATATCTTTTGGCTAAAGGCAAAACAAGCACTAATTTTCCACAAACTCCTGTCAGAAACAAAATTAAGGTGTCATTTAAGTGCATCAACAAAAATAAATATTTTACTTCCAGTTGAACGTTGACTTTTCTGTTCATGATTACTCTGGTCTTAACAAGACATGAAAGTTACAGCAGAGAGAAGGATTTTTTTCTAACTTCTTTTAGAAATTTATTTTTTCCCACTGGTTTATTTCTGTATTGGTTTTTTTTCTCCTCATTTTAAATCCCACTTGACAGTTCTTTGTGGAAAACTTTAATTGCAAATACACTCCTGGCCCATTTTTTAACACAAGGGTATTCTGTCTCCATTCTTGAATTCCCTTCCAGATCAAATGCAATCCTTCATCGGCCAATTTCCCTGACACTTTCTTTTTATCCTCTGAATTCATCTCTACATGCCGCAGACAGACATATATTGTTTCTGATCAATAAATAACCATATAATTGAATACTGCTGCATCTCAAATGAAGCCCTCGTTTACCAAGCTTCAGTAAACAGCTAGATTCGTTGCCTATCTAACGCTGACATTTCAGAATTCAACACATTCAGGGCAGTGTCAGTGCACAGAGCTTCTGTATCCCACTTAGGCTCCCTTTTCAATATGGAACTATCTTCAGCCAATAAATTATTCTGGGCATCTCCGAAGTCATTACACATTTATTTTGATCTTGCATCATAATTCACAGCTTGGCGCACAATGCATTTTCTCAAAATGCATGGTAATTCCTTGGTGCAGAGCAAAGTTATGATTCATTTATACTGGAGTGACAGCATAATGCAGAGACGTCAAAATCCATTAAACTGTTCAATGTCTTGGGGTTTATTTTTAGATCCAATTGAGATTTAACTGATGGTGAAAAATATACAGTCAGGTGTGTTTACCTCACCTTTAGAGAGAATGTGTTATGGTTCCAATTAATTTGTTATTCCTGTCACTAAAGGCATTGTCTATGTCAAAACTGTCACCGCACCTTGGGCTTTGTTTTCTGGAGAATGGCATTTAATTTCACCGCGTTCTTTCATAACCATACTCATTTAAAAGAGGTGTGCATTTGATTTAGAACCACTTAAACTAAACACATGCTGATTTGATTGCTCATCACAATGGCAGATTGCAAAATTGCTGCTTGTTGCTTTGACCACTGAGCTAGTTATATGATCATCCACAGTTTAAAAGACATTCAATTATCTTATGGGCGCCTCCAGAGATGGGTGTTAAGAGGAGGGTTCTCCAGTCTGAATGGATACTAAATTGCATTACTGTGGGCATAATGCTACGATTTAACAGTGTTACTTTTGTGTACACTTACCTATATAATAAAAATATATAAGTTTCACCTCTTTGAGGCCCTTCATTCCTAGATTTTTTATTAAAATACATGTAAGGGCCAAAATGTTTAGAAGTATAATTGTAAAGAAGACTATACTTTAATGACACTATCATATTATTTTAAAACTTGTATTATTATTGTGTATACAAGTGACATGACTTAAATGTTTAAGTATTGTTATACAACATATTGTATCATGACTTCTATTAATTTATACAGTGTTTTAGTCAGGTGGATATTCTTGCAGAGAAAAACACGGAATAAGTAAGATATATATATTATTTTAATAATCTCAATGTAATTTGCTACCTTACTGTGCATTAATGTCGGTACATATTCATTTCAGTTGTGATAGTAAACATCACCTTGTTATGTTTCCTTTGTGTGAGAGCCCACTGGTGCACTGTGTATATGGCTAGCTGCTGTCGGGGATGGGGAAAGGCAGGCAGGAGGGATTTTTTTCTTTTCTTCTACAAGGATTTTTTTGTGTGCAGTTATGGTCCATCATTATTAAATGTCTCTTGTTGGATGGGAGAGGCGCTTTATCAAAAACAGCCATTCATCAGGCGCTGTGCTAGACAGCTAACATCTGACCTCTGCGGCAATAATGCCGCATCAAGTAGGCCAACTACCTAGTTTAGCGGCAGAGCAGGGAGCAGGGGCTGGCTCCAAGATTAAGTGCGCTGTTTCAGGTTTTCATTCCCAGGGGCTCTGCTGGCTGATGTTGTATTGATTGCAAAAGTTTACCAGTAAGTATCACAAACAACAATAGCCAGGTCAACGATCGGTGATGCCTGAACTGCTATTCCCCGGCGGGGGGCTACACGTTCAGGGCTAAAGCACTGCCATCATCATAGCTGTGTGCAGGGTGCAGAGAGGGCTCTCCTGAGCTGGGGAAGGAGAGGTGCACTGGCTGTTCCAACTGACATTTAGGAAAGCGATATGTCAGTGTGAAATGAGCAAGCGTGAGATAATTATAAGCCTTTGCATTATAAAAGGCTGCATCGACAAACTGTCTGTTTGGCCTTCCACAGAGGCACTCGGCCCTGTTAGGTACTCCTGCATAGTCTATACTCCTCATCCAATTCAATGCTTTGGTAATTTTTTTTTAACATCCATCGTAAAGACCCATGTCTCTTTAATTATGTCACTGATCCAAGCTTGGTGTAGGGGAAATTGCTCATAGTATAGCCTATTTCTAACAACTCACTTCCCATGTTTATGATAGCATGTCAAGACAGGATGTGTTACCAATAAGCAATATTTCCTGAAGGAAACTGCAGCGCTCTAGTCTAAGTTAAGTGTAGGGGCTGAGCAGTAAAGAACACGATTCACCCTAAGGCCATCTACGGCAGCCTGAATGATGGTGCATCCTTGGCCCTGCATGGAGGACAGCACACAACCCTCCATCACTGTGCCATTGGACCATTACCCAGGGACTTCAACGGCCAGCCGCACAAAGCAGGCCTCCTCCACTGCCCCATGAAGCTAATCATGTGATTTGATGCAATGACAGAGTAATGACACAGATTGGTGGTGTGTTCAGCTGCCCCTGCTGGAGACTACAGAGGAGGTAGTGAACACACAAAACTGCCCGAGCCAGAGCAAGAGCCGGAGACAACACATAACAGCAAGTTACCCAAGATATTCCCAAGCACTCTCACAAGTGAAATCAAGATTAATGGATCTGCTGAGGGATTCTTTTATGTCCTTCAGTAACTATATTTCACTTAATGAGGGACATTAGCCGTAATAAAACTACTCAGAAGTACAAGCCGCTAATTAATGCCTCCACATTACCAGTGAATGAGAATAACTGAGTTGTAGGACCCATTGGACCAAATATTAAAGGTGCAATCTGTGGGCTCATAATTTCCACTGCTCTGTGCCAATTCATCATTTCAACCACCAAGATGTATCCAAGTACTTCATATATAAACCAGTATTATGAAGGGTAAATCCCGATACAATACAATACTCGATTAATGGCCCAATTTAACTTTAATCTGCAATCCAGCCATTCTGTGATACTTGATATACTGCAAAACAATCATGATAAATCACAATATCTGATTAACTGAAGAATGCAACATGCTGCAAAACATTTTTTACCTCTTAACATGATTCGTCTTTAAACTTCTCACGGCTGTCTGACATTATCCTGCTGTCTTCTGATTGTTTATTCCTGCTGTCTCCTTCTTCTTTGGCTTTGGCCATCCAAGTTACCCTTCATCCATTCCATGCATGCCAATATGAGCGGTCACTATGTAAGGAATCATTACAAGTAAATACTACAGTTAAAGATAATGAGGACTTTGTCTGAAATGGATAAGAAATCACCCAAACAGATGAACGAAACACTCCAGTATCATTTAAGATCGGTCCTATTTTGTCTAGTCCTGCATCAGCCGTTCTAAAAATGACTTTGTGATTTTCACCACACAAATACATCTCACTAACTTCCCTCTTACAGCACCTTTATCTAGGCTATAATCCTGGCTGTAATGTGCCCTCGTTAGGAGAGCACTGCTGGCCCACACCAGAAGCAACACGGGGAAGGCCTCAGGCACCACTGGAATTAATTACAGACAAAAGCGATGGTGTTTGCAATTGTCATGCCAAATTTATCACTAGCCACTTAATGTGCCTCATCTGAACTGATCCACACTTGCTGAATTGCCCCAGGGCATCCATTCTTCCTCTGCCAGGAGTGGGGTGCTAGTTGTAAAAGAACGTGTGTGTGTGTGTGTGTGTGTGTGTGTGTGTGTGTGTGTGTGTGTGTGTGTGTGTGTACAGAGAAGTCTGCATCTGCTGGGGGCCTGCCTAAGTCCTGGGCTGGAGGCGTTGTGTGCTAACAATGCCCCAAGCAAATACAGAGTGTAGGAGTCTATAACAAATGTTAACACCCCTCCCAGGCCCCCGTAGTCTCTACCCACCCAGCTTTGTCTCCAGAGAGCGCTTCAAAGCCAGTCTTGACATCTTTAATTCTGTCATTTTTGTGATGATAATCCTTGATGTGCTTGGATGTGATGTCAGTAGTCATTTGTTCGATGCCAGAGTACATCTATACACAGGCTTTCTGCACAAAAACCCTCAGATCAATGACAGAATCACACTGTATTTATCCATAAATACTAACACAGAACATACTTATAGGTAGGGCTGTACCTGACCATTATCAATTCATCTGATTTTTTGTAAAAAAAATAAAAAACTGTGAATATTGTGAAAAAAGTCTTTATCCGTTTTTAAGAAGATGTCTTAAAATGTCTTGTTTTGTTCTTGTTTTTTTCAACAGTCCGAAATTAGAACAACTTAAATAGCAGACAAAAAAGAAGAAATACTCAAATTTGAGAAGCCTAATTGAAACAATTCTTTCTTCAAAACATGCCATACATATTTAATCTATTAATAGAAGTGTTGTTCTGTATATTTTCTAGACATCAAGTCATCAAGTACCTGAATGATCACTATAGCTCTCTGTTGAAATGGACGAATCTGGTTTGCTATGTAGGCCTATAATAAAGATGAGTTACAACACTTTTATCACTCAAGGTGAAACAGAGTTCGCATCATTTAGCTTCCTTCTTTAATCCTGTCATTTATATGGCTGTTTATATCAAAAGGACATAGGCTGTCCCAGATGCACACTTACACATAAGCCACTATTATCTTTCTGCTTGTGCAGCTGAAAACCTAATACCTTAGTTCAATAATAATGCAGAGGGGACAGCTCATTGGTAGCCCGGTGGTACAACAGAATAATAGCTCAGGAGGAGTCCTGCCTCTCTAAAACAAATATGCAGGTGCTTCAGTTCAACATAGGAAAAATGCAGCAAAATATTGTATCCACAAGTGCATAATGTCTCATCAACAGCGATCGGTTATCAATTAAAGCAAAACCATCTCATTATATTAATGAATGGCCTCAGCCGGTAATAGCCTGTCTTATTGATGTTTGAGCAAGGTAAGCACAAACCCCCTTACACAGCACGGAGATCTACAGTATCAGCAGCTGAGAAACCATTTGCAAAGAAGAGGAAAACAAAAAAAGGAAAAAGCAGGGAGAAAGTGAAGGACACAACAGGCTACTCTCAGAGGGACTGCATTTATTCCAGCAATTGTCATGCAAGCCTTGTTGTAAGTAATAATGTGGCCTTTAATGACGGGATGATGGACCTGCCAAACACTGCCTCTGCCATATACTGTGTGCATGTCCCCGCCGTCCGCTTCTCACATACCCATCTGGGACATATTAGCATATCCTCGTCAATTCACAGCCCACTTTAACATAATCCATATTTGTTGGGTAAAGTCCAACCGCAAGGCTTCCCGTACAGCGGTCATATGATGCTATGACACACTTCAGGAGCCTGGCCCACATAAAAGCATGCTTGGGCAGCTAAGCAATTCAGAAATGCAAAATAGCAGGGCACACCGTTCCCTACCTTGTACCTGGAGGGACAAATCCCTTTTGGCCAGACATCTCCAGACTGTTACCTCAGTATTTCTCCACTACGGTACCTGTGATTTTTATTCTAAGTGTTCAGGAAAGAGAAAGAAAAAGAACAAAAAGGAGTCCGCTGTCATGGCTGGCAGTGAGTGTGTAGAATACATTGAGCTGCTGAGGCATGGCAAAGTATGTATGCTTCACCTATCAGGGAATAATGCCATATTTTGATACACATTTGCTTCGTAAATATTCTTGCCCTTTAAAAAAAGCAGACTAGACTGCTAGAAATCCAAGTTTAGAATAACGTTAAATTGTCATTTAAATGTAAATATTAGGAATTGTTTGTTTTTTTCCTTTAACAACACTGGGCAGCTCTGAACATGTTACATCCCTAAGTCCTCTATTAAGGACATATTTATCCACCTGCATAAAATTGCTGATATGAATGTTGTGATATAAAGACAGTCATGTTAAATATGGCGTCAGTGATATCCTGCACTGAATGCACATGGAGGATAACTAACTATTCCCTTAAGAGCAGAACAGTTATTATTTCAAAGAAAAGAAATGCATCTCTAACGTCCTGACATTTATTGATACTGTAATGTGAGTGTAGATTTTATTGAGTACAGTGTGGAAAAGGTCTAAGAAAAAATAAACCTTAACTTCAATCAATCTGCAAATCCAATCAGAGGGTGGAGAAATACAACAAGTAACTAATGATAAACTCACTCATTTATTCTCCATTTCATTGATGCCATTCTTGGAAGTTATCTGCAGTGAAGACGTTCAGCAGAATTCCTTCACACACATGAAAGCGATACCTGTCATGAACCATCATCACAAGAGCCTTCTGAGATATAATCTCGGAGAACTTTTAACCCAGGAATTTCAAAGCCTCCTGTCAAAGAGAAAGCAGAGATCTTGGGATCATGACACTCAGTCAGCAGCAGTCACACAGCTCTGGGCCCGGTGCTTCTCAAGTGCTGGACTGTCTGGCAGCCAGCAGGGCCAGAGGCTGAATTTCACATAGCTTAAATAGTTAGTTAAATGTAAGAGCAATGGAATCAACTTACTTAACTTCAGCGTACCTAAAACTATGTACACATACATCAAGGCTCACTGCAAGTTTTCTCTTTTTACCAAATACAAAATGCTGTGAGATAAACAGAGTGGAGCAAATTGTAAACATCAAGGATATAAATATTTCAGCAATGTCAACTCAGTTGTCAGACCCACCTAGTGTTCAGGCCCGATACATCTAGTTATGGCTGAATTCTAACTGAGGTGGACTTATGATAATAAGATGCACTCACAGCACGATTTACTGTAAGTATACAGGACGCCTCCCTCATTTCCTTAAGTTTGGGAAGTTTCTCATTTAATTCCTCTCTACCTTCAAAAAGGAGAAAATCTGTTACGCATGACTTCAATTTTATGAAAAATTACACAAAGCAAACACACTCCCCCTGAGTCACACACCAATTTAATTTGTGCTCGGGAGAGGTCAGTGAGAGATCGGGCAGTACACACATCCTTCCCTGACCGAAACCCCCCAAATGGGGCTGCAAGCGGGACGCATCTCCGAGGGATGTCATGCTGCATGTCATCAGCCTGGTTAAATTGCACTGCCAGTGGGCAAGCAGCAGGGGTCACATGAGGCTCAGTGTGGACTGCAACATGTAACGCATGGTAGACCACAGTCTGAAGGCTGGCCAGTAATGACTCCAAAACATCCCGATGAAGATTGAGGGGCAGCTGTTTTCATCTAAAACAACTCGTCTCAAACACGCGTGCAAACACAATAGATGAAAGGCCGTGTAAAGCTCTGCAGCAAAGCCTTGACTAGGGCTGTAAGGTCTGTACTACAGAAATCAATATGTCAATACTGTGTCAATAGAATCCATTAACAATAGGGCAATTTGTAGGGTATATTATTTCAGTGTAAATGATTAAAGGACTAATTCATAAAAATACACAAACAGAGTATCAAGTAGAGGGAAAACGACTGTTTTTGGGAGCAGGTCCAAGCATTTGCCCTTGTGAACACAAAGCCCACATGTGACTGGGAGAGGCCTCAGTTGGGCAGACAGCAGAGGGAGTTAACAAAGCTAATTAGGGGAGGCTGACATGTTAAAGTGAGCTGCGGCTTGGGAGTCAGCTCTATCACATATGTTTCCTTTGTGGCGGGTGAAGTGGCTCCTTTGTTTGTGAATTGATGGCGTTTCGCTCCGCCATCCCTTTGGGTAGAAGCACTGACCTGCGGAGGCCCCTACAGTGAGAGGAGGCTCTTTCTCTGTCTCCCCAATGCCTGCTGCTCCAGCTGTCCCACTCCCTCCCTCCCAAACCCTAAACCTTCCCAGAGCCGTGGATGCACAGTGAGATGGGCAACACCTGTAAAAGAGCGAGTACCCCTTCAGCCCAGGCACCTCAAAGCAGCCTGCCCACCTGCTACTGAGCTCTCTGGGCCCTGCAGCTTAAACGCTCATTTTGTGCCTCTCAGCACGGGACTTATTGATATAAATAGCTGAGCACAAAGTGCACACTCTGTTTTCTCTTGGTCTGATGCAGTAGGTGTGTATGTGATTATATTCAATGGCAGCCTCTTTCAGGTGGGGATGAAATATGAGCAGTTTGGACACTGGGTAAATGACAATCTCTACTGGACTCACTGAAAATGATTATAGCACAATTGACATATATCGAAATGGACAACATGATTCTGGTCCCCGTCTTAAACAAGGGTTCGATATCTAATATGTAGACACAATTTACTCTGTGTTAAGCATTACATATACTGCCATAGATTTAATGATGACCTTTCCATTTATCTTGATAAAGCTTGTCCTTCCTCAGCGGTGAAAGGTAAGGTATGTCCTTGAAGGGGACGCTTTGGTAAGACAGAACAAAGCAAAGTGTGGCGCCCATATAGCACAAGCTTTCCAGATATTATGGATTTATTGTGTTTGAGTAGCTAATTGACCAATTATTAACTCAAAGAGAGTTCCATTGTATTTGTAGCAGCTTAAAACCAAAACAGTAGAACAAATCTTTCTGTACAGCATCTCAAAGACTTGAAAGGACTTTAAAGGGTTAACTTGCCCATTTGGGGCCGCAAACAAAGTTTGGAAAAAGTCAATCTCTTTCATTCACCTTAGCTGGCATGGCAAAAGATTAATCCTCACCTATTAAGATGACAAGACAATTTGTGGAGTAGTTGAGTGTAAATAAATACGCTGAGGAGGAGATAATTCATTAGGCTCCTGACCGGGCTGTTCCATTACAGCAGCACATTTGTTTCCATAGACGAAGAAGCTATTCAGCCGACGACGTCTTTCCTTCACCAGGTGAAAGTGGATTCTTGCCTCTGAGAGGAAAATAAGGGCATCAGGACTCTCCGACATTAACTTTCATCACAAAAGTCATCTCACCCACCAGGAAAAGAGGCTTTCTCCAGATCGCTCATAAAAAGGAAAAGATATAATACACAGCCTTCAGTTTAAGAGGTAACAATAGTTTTGTCTCCATTAGGTGTTATAAAACAACAGCAAAAAGAGACGCATCCACTGTTTCACTATGTCAGAAACATAGCTGTAAAACACTATCCTGTAACACCAAACAGTCTTAAAAAACCTACTGCGTTACATCCGTCATATGCATCTTTAAATTTACAAGCCTTTTTTCCATTTCAGGTGGTGCTTCTGCTGAAAGGAAAAAGGCTATACGAGCCAAGTGGCTGCATTGATTTTGCAGTAATTGATCTGATGGTTCCTTGTGATAATTGACAATTATCCCTGATTACCAGACAGGGGCTTAAAATCAGTCTAAGAAAATTACCAGCATTATGGGATGTTGTACAATGGCTGAACAAAGATAAATCAATACACCTCCGAAAACTGCTTAGAAAAAAAGACAAAAGAGTGTCACAGAAGACCACATGCTGCTCTGCCTCTAACAAACTCCTAGTCCAGTTAACTACAACATATACCAATGCATGCTATATGCATTCTTATACTATAGGGAGTTAAATTAACAGAATTATCATTTAAGAGTAGGAAATAAGCTACATAAATAGATGCAAATTGAAACATTTACTGCATGTATGTGTGAGTGAGTGCATGCTACAAAGCAGCAAACATCAGCATTTGTATGTGTGTCCATGTTAAATGTTTGTTCATGTGAAGCTATATTTCTCTCTTACTATGTGTCTGACCTCGGCTGATTGGTCTAACTGATTCAAGCAGACAGATGCAACTCATTGCAGCTTAATAAATACAGGGGCCCAGGGGATCTACGCTAAACAGTTCTATTAAGTTGGAAACATGTCAGCCAATATAAAAGCAGCCTGACCCCTAGAAAGGTCAACTGTGACACGCATGTTTACTCAGGAAAACAACTCGAGGCTGGAAGGTCTTGTTTTATCGGATGTCTTCAAAAGAGAGACAGAGTGTCTGGCTGCCCAGTTGTCGGTTTTTATGTGATTTTGGGTCTTAAAACACACACACACACAAAAAAGCTAGTGTGGCTTTGATTTTTCTGCAGACAGAGTAAGTAAACAGACAGATACACAAGGTTACAGTGTATGTAGTCCACATGTAGTATGTATAGTATAGTATAGACAGATTATAGTTGATGTAAAGGTACATTTATAAATAGATAGATGTATAGATAGATGTGTAGATAGATGTGTAGATTTATTTTGATGTTTATGTGTGAAATTCTGTCTCAGCCTAACTTTACGTCAACCTAACGACAGGCTTAGTGTCGGAGCTGAGGCGGGTTTTGAGCCTCTTGACGAACCGTTACATCGCCACCACCTGTCAATCATGTCAGCTACGCGCCTAACTATGGATAGCAAATCAAAATGGAAGCTGTTAAAAAAAAAAATCACCCCCACACAGTGTATGCCAGTGATGACAGTAACTAATTAGACCTATTTCGTTTTTTTGAACCAGGCTGTAAAAACGTCTTTTTTGCCAGTGTGTATGTGACTTCCTGTGTTCCTGGAGCCAGCCTCACTGCAGGATTTTGCACTCCTGCATTGTCTTCATTTTTCAAGACCGGAGGTTGCCGCTTGGATACGATGCGTATCACGATACAGAGCCCACGATAAGATTTTGGATAATGACCATGTCCAACACAGAATTCACTATAAGAGCTGTTCTTTATTGTTGAGAATAACAGCAGAGGCATAAGGATCCTACAACTTAAAACACTTCAATTCAGGTCCTCAGAGATCCTAGAAATACATTAACATATTTTAATCCCATGAGCTATGGCTGTGGTGTTATTGTGAACTGCACCATAGGTCAATTGTCTTTGAAAACTGTCATCACAGATTTACAGCCGTATCGATTGTGCAACATCTGCATCGATACATGTGTTTGCAAGGAGCACATGACGATATATTGCCATATCGATTTTTGAGCACAGCCCTAATGTAAAGGTAGATGTATAGGTAGACAGACAGACAGACATAGAGATAGACAGACAGGCAGACAAAGGCAGCAAATCATGACACTAGAAAAACCTGAATGACTTACATATGTGTTTAAATCATACCTGATATATTGAACTCAAACAACGCGGTTTACATCAGACTTTACAGAGGACACTATAAACCTTTCCTTACAGATGATGAGTAGTATTTGTGATGAGTAAGCTGAGATTGTAGTGTAAAATCTATTGTGACCTTCAAATGTGATCTAAAAGTTTTCTCCTTTAAGATAGATGTACTGTAACGAAACCGACAGATACTTTGATTAATGACTGGATAGAAAATTGAACAACAACAAATCCATTAATTAAATTACTGTTGTGTTTTGTGTTACCAACAGATTCAGCCCCAATTTATTTCAGCTGTATAAGGTGTTCCTGTTGCACAACAACAAAAAGAAGGAAAGACAGAAAGAAAGAATGAAAGAAAGAAAAAAGAATGAAAGAAAGAAAAAAGAAAGACAGAAAAAAGAAAGAAAGAAAGAAAGAATGAAAGAAAGAAAAAAGAATGAAAGAAAGAAAAAAGAAAGACAGAAAAAAGAAAGAAAGAAAGAAAGAAAGAATGAAAGAAAGAAAAAAGAATGAAAGAAAGAAAAAAGAATGACAGAAAAAAGAAAGAAAGAAAGACAAACATATGTGAAAAAAGGTTGAAATGTACATAGTGAGAGAGGGGGGGTAAAATAAAACACAAAAAAAAAGACACTGCATGTCATGAAACAACCTTCCTTGTCTTATTTTGGCGTGAGCACCCCCCCCCCCCCCCACTGTGACGACACAGTGAACCCTGTCGCTCTGGAACAGCAGAGGTGAGAGGGCCCTGCTTCTTTTTTTCACTAATCTTCCTCTACAATGTTTAATCAGCACATCAAAACATTGAGGGAGAGGAATTTCCGTGCTTGGTGAGCATATTAGGGATGCAGTCACAGCGTTAACTAGCATTGATGAACTGTTTGCTTATGCAGTAATAATTAACTTCCATTACATTACTTTGTGTGATTACTTTCTTAATTGCCTGAATTATGCATCAATTTAATATCTAATAACCAGTCTCAGACATTAGACACTGTTCAGACACAAATTGCATGTAGTTTCCGAGCTTTAATTAAACACACTAGAATAAATGAAACGATGCAGGATGGATGTCTTGCAGTGATTTCCTGGGTGCTTAAATATGCTATTTATTATAAAAGCATATTCAAAAATTCACTTTCTCCTCAGGAAAGCAAACCACAAGATGCCAATTATAGTATGCAAGTTGCTTTGCCGCAGCTTTTTCAGAATCTAGACTAATAAATTTGTTGAGTGGGACTCATTGTTATATTATGCAAATACATTATTATGCCATTTTTTAAGTTTCAAAATTTGTGTGCAGAGCAAAACATGTCCCTGAAGATGATTTTAATTATATAGCAGAATGGGCTCTGGTGTTGCATTGTTATTGTCCTCTTGTAAGGAATGGGTGAACCAGGTTATTAAATGAGAGTCAATGCAGATATTCAAATTATTTTTCCATCACTTTAATGCAATGCATCTCCCACACATTCTCTCCATGAAATATGCTCGTGTGTTACTGCTTGAAGCTAGAAATGAATAACCTAATCAGAAATATAAAAACACTATAAAGGTAAGGCAGCCGTAGAGCAATTATAGGAGTGTTATTTTAGACATGTTGTGGGTGGTTGCATCAGTGTGAAGAAAAGCTTTCTGCACAAGCTAAATGACTTTGCTCATCTCTTGCTATGCAATGCAAAAATAAACATTTTAGAATTAGGCCCATCTTTCTCAATTGTACCCTTCGTGCTACCTGATTTAAATTTGATTTACAGGTAGTAGAGCAACTGTATATCATACGAACGGAATATAATTAAAAAGCCAGCCCATGGAAGCACCAGGTCATTCGATGAATTGATATTAACTTTTAGTCCTCTTGTATCATCATTTTACCTTCACTCAAAAAGTGACACATCCACTTAAAGAGAAA
Organism: Labrus mixtus; assembly: GCF_963584025.1. Classification (NCBI taxonomy): domain Eukaryota; kingdom Metazoa; phylum Chordata; class Actinopteri; order Labriformes; family Labridae; genus Labrus; species Labrus mixtus. Next base: position 26,577,225 of record NC_083624.1, read on the forward strand.
AATGAACCCTATTTTCTTCATCAGCAGTGGTCGGGCAAACATACATGTAACACAGAACGAGTAAACGCCAGCTTCTCAATTAAACAACGTACAAAAACATGTAAAAATATCTGTTTAAAAATATAAAAAATGTATATGAATGATTGAAAAGTATAAACAAATCTGAATGATGGCCTCTGAATGTCAAACACACTGTGGGAATAATCACCTATGCCTGAAATAAAAAATCAATTTAGCTTATCTAAACTCATGCAAATCCTAGTGACTGGTGTTAGGTCTGGCAGCATCGTTAGTCTGCTTTTTAAATGATCTCTAGAGCTGGTGAGCTGCTGGCAATGCAAGGTTAGACAGAAAATGATGGCAGCACACGGATGCTTCACAGAACTCATGATAGTTTCCGTCTGTCATTATTTACGTCTGACTAGTCGCGTCATGTCAGCTACCTAGAGAGACACTTTTAATGTGAACCCCCCGCACCCCGTTCTCCTATTGCTTTTCACAAGCACTGTAGTATACCATTATTTCTTTGCTTCAGTACCTTTAGGTGAAGCTCACCCTCCTATCAGCTACAATCAAAGACAGATCCTCTGCTTGATATTAGACATGCCGGCGTTTGTACAGAGCTGGCAACCCGAGCTACATATCACAATGAGAAAGGCTACTCTGTATTTTATTTCACTAATTCAAAAAGGGTAAGAAAACATTGGGTGATGGTGTTTGGGGATTTAAGATATGGATCTCAAAAGATTTTCGAGTGCACAGCTGCAGCAGCAGCTCCATAATGAATATCTGAAATGTTTCAGTTACCTTGTTTGCTGCTGTATTTTTAGTCATTTGCTAACACAGTATGTTGGATACTGGAGACACAAAGTTTAATCAATTAGTTTCAAACTATTTTGATAATTAATTTTTGGTTTGAAGAACTTTTTAAAGAAAAATTATTTTATTTTTAACTAATATCTGTGGATTGTTGGCAAAGCAAGCGATGTAATAATGGTGAGAGAATTTTTCATCATTTTGTGACAGTTTATACATCAAACAAACTAATTGATCAATCAGGAAAATAATTGACACATTCATCAACGATAAATAAACGGTTAATAAAAAAAGATCAAACAATAAACGCTGAGAGTAAAGCCTACAGGCCTTTCTATGAGTTCTCCCTCAGAACATACAAATTTATTTCACAACAGTTACCCTCAAGCTCGATTAGACGGCCATTTATCACAGCACTGCCCATGAATCAAGTCACTTTGTAAAATCGATCATTGATTCACCTTATTCCCTTGTTTTTCCATCTGAGCCACATAATGATCATTAAAGTGACCACAGAATGTCAAAGAAATGGATTTATAATACACTGAGCTCAGCCTGAAACACCACAGGAGTGGTATCTTGAGGAAAAGATGACACAGATATAGCATACTAAAAAGGACAATCATTTAGGGTATCTCGTCTATGATGCTCCTCCTGCAGCTTTTTAGAACTCTCTTTGGCCGGTGGAGCCACAAACCCCGGGCCCAAGACCTCTTGGCTAGAGTCCATCTCTACGCTTTGTGCACGTGATCCAAGCCTAGATGAGCATGCTGTAATGGGGCTGCTTAGCCCCATCATGACCCAATGAGTGCCGGCTGTGGAGTGGATGTGCTTGGTGTGTGTGTGTGTGTCTTCCCAGCAGGGAGACAGTGCCTTATGAAGGTCACAACTGCAGCAGTCTGGGGTTCTCTAAGTGAACCCTGGAGAGGATAACAAGCCACCTCTAACGCTCTTTCTTTGTGCTCTCACAGCCACTAATTCACCGGAGAATAGTACGAGCTAAAACATAGTTAGCGCAAAGCAAAGGCAAGCTCTCTGGATGGTACCAAAAACATATATCCAGTTCCTTTTTGAGAAATTGCATCCTTTTACTGTACAGAATTATTATCTCAGAATCGAAAAATCAGTCTTCACCCAAAATGAGATATGTGGTGTTTTACAAAGCAATTCTTGTTCAGCCTGTATACAAAAATAGGAATATGAAGAATACCATTTACCTCAAGGGAATTTCAGTTCAACCAGAGTGTGTGACAGCATTGCCCTGTGTTATGGCCGCCTAATGGACAATGTAGCATTAATTCAGCTTCAGATGAACAGGCAGGACAGCAGAATCAAAAATGAAGACGGGGCGCTAGGTGTATGAATTATGCATATTTCATTACCATAACCCTACAATACACTGTGCGACAAAACAATACGGTGAAAATTGGCTTCGACTGAGATATTGACCAATTTCCTACGTAGTTCTTGCCTACCTTACAAGTGAGAGTGTATTAAGCTCCCTCAATAACAGCCGAACCCATGTGAGATTTATATGTTAACACCAAGTCCAGTGAACAAAACGCTATGTAAACAAGTCAGGGATAATTGAAAAGAAAGTCTCCTGACTGCTTTCCCAGGGACCTATCATTCAGGTAGATGGGAATTTGGTTAAATGGCAGGAGAGAAATTACTTTTTTCATTGATTTTCCTTTAGACATCACCGGCAGACGAATGAAATGGAACAATTTACTTTGTCGAGCTCTGAAATGGTATTCAAGCAAAACATGTCAGAAACTATTATTTGCAATCATGTTGCTCTTATTAATCCTGAGGAAAGAAAAGGATAAATGAGAACACACAAAGGGATTACTGGGCTACAACACATTTTCAGTTTGTATTAGTCCACAAACAGCACAGAGAGATGCGTGCAGTCATAGTGTGTAGTTCAATATAAAGACATTAAGTATAACTTAAACAAAGTTCTCAAACAAATATCACTTGAGAGTTGCTTTCTGAGATCATTAGAAGTGATGAAAAAAATGAGTTGTATCAAACATGTTTCACACTATACAATAAAATGATTTCTCTATTTTAATGGCAGTAGGTTAAGAATGTTTAACAGGCAGGTTTTCAAATACACATTTTAATATGAAAAAAAAGAAAACCTACAATGTTTGTCTTTCTTTTTCAATTCTTTGTGTATTTGGGATTTGCAGATGACTCCTCTTCAGGACACAGCCTTTGGCTGAAGCACACACTTCCAGTGTGCTGTGTGAAACAGCATGTGGTATTGGTAACTGCTTCTGTTCAAGCCTTGTAATCATTACCTGGCATCTTATTGCCTCTGTGGCTTTTAAACCTCTTGTCTCACCCCAAGAAAACAGGGAGTTATAGCTGATCTTTTATTAAAACTTTAGGAGAGCGTCCCCCTCCGGAGGGGGGCGGAGGAGGAGTGGGACAAATTAGTGTTGACAGTAGACACTTAAAGCAGGAAAATCACAGGCCCACTGGGAGGCAGGAGCCACATGGGGCTCCCTGCCTGTGTAAAGAACACTCCAGATTTCACTTGAGATGCAGTTGCCTTTTAACAGGGCAGGGGGAATGTCAACAGACCCTCCTGAATGAACCAATAAAGCCACTAAAAGGAGAGGATTAACCAGCTGATATCAGGGACAGCAGTTTGTTTTGAATAGAGCCCCCCTCCCTGGAACAAGGCCTGAAACCCACTGGGCGGAATATTTCCTCTGATAAGCAGGATGCTACACCGCCAAAGCTGTGTAGTTAATTGTGCCACGCTTGATTCTGGTCATGGTAGAGTTAACCATGTAATTCTATTATGACTTTAATTTAAATGGATTGTGACTTGGTGTTAATTTGTTACTGACAAAATTGTTTGTTTTTTTTCTCCTCAACTCAACTTCTGATAGTAGCCGTTTCCACCTTAACTCTTTTGTATGGTCGCTGCAATATCATTGCTTTTACTGCCCATTTATCAGAGAGCGCTGCTGTTCACGAGTTTGGCTACACAACATGAAACAGTAATTACAAGACATCAGGGGCTTTCAATCTCCTCTTAATTTCCCAACAGCTGTGATGAAAAAACCCTAAGTCCAATTAATGTGTCAAAATATGACCCAACAATGTCATGGCCTTCTCACAACCCCATAAACATCAAATAAAAGACAAGGCTTACAATAGATGTATTTGAACCCCATTACAGAATTTAATTTCTATAAACCACCAAACAAACAAGCAAAGCTGCCCACTTAGTTGTTTTATTTCTCAGGTGTTGAACTTCATTTAACAACTGCAGTGAGAGAAGACGGGGTTAAGGAGGGACACTCTGTTAGTGACATTTGATACAAAGATAAATATATCTCAGAGAGGTGTGAGGTTTAAAAGTTAAGGTCTGAAAACTGAGACTTCAACGTATATGCTGCAACATGAGAGGACTGTGGTATATATAGGTTAGCCTGCCCTGAGCTCTGCTTTAACATAGCAAGACTCTTTACCATTCACTGTGAGGTTTACAGTGAACAACAAATCCTGTGTAACAGTTCAACCTCATCTATATCCTTATACATTTCAGTACAATAAGTTATGATGTGATGTTTATCAAATCTTATCTTTTTTCTACATTAAACTAGGAAAACTGCATAGGGTAAATTATTTGTGATTTCATTTAGTTAATGAAAATTTAAATGCTATCATTAACAGCTAATTAAAAAAAAACAATATCCAGTCAGAACTGGACAATTTCCCTTTTTTTGGTCAAGTCTGCAACTTAAAGTAAATTTAATTACAATAGTTTTCTGTTTGGGCTGTAACTCTTTACATATGATTGTCAGTGCTATAACAAGAAAATGTGTTAAAGTTTAAAAAGGGGAAGGGCGTTGGTTGGCCTTGCAGTTAGGTTGCGCCCCATGTACAGAGGCTGTAGTCCTCCAAGTGGACGGCCCAGCATATCCGACCTGTGGCTCCTTCCCCGTATGTCATTCCCCACACTGTCTCCCTACCTTCATACTCTTTCCACTGTCCTCTCAAATAAAGGCATACAAGCCCATAAAAAAATCGTAAAGAAAGAGTTTTAAAGGGACAAAGCATAATTAGCTTTTTAGAACATACCCTTCACTAGAAACTCATTCATTCCTGTCGCTGCAACGTAAGATGAATTTTGGCATTTGGAATGTGCAGCTGATTTACTATGGACAAAATGAGGGTATAACATTGAGGGATTTCCCTTTAATCAGATCTCTTAGGAGTTCTTGCACTGGACCAATACCCCGATGAGTTCTCTTTTAAAAAGCCGGGAATATTAGATTGGCTACACGCTGCCTCAGTTTTACCTTCAATCAGAGGGAATTGGGGGGGATTTTGTTAAATCTAAAAGCCTTTTACACCTCTGAAAAGTTCATTTCTCTTCATCTATTAACCCTGAATAAAACCCTACCATCACTTATGCATTTGTCCATTTAGAAATCCTCAAGCGCGCTAGCCGTATAGATCTGAGCCCCAAATTTTGAGCTTACGGATGGCCAATCACAGAGGTGCGTGCCTCAGAGCTGAACCACAAATGGGTCCTTCACAGCATTGTAAATCAGGACCTCAAAGAGTATTATTTAGCCTGAAGCAAAGAGTGCTTGTTTATCAGATGGTGCCTGAGTCTAGGATAAAACCTTCCCATAAATCTGGTTACCTTTTATGTGCTCGTGGAGACAGGCAGGCTCATTCTGTGTTTAAGGCTTTCAGGAATGCAGAGGTAAGTATGGCATTCATGTCAAAGAGCACCCGTGTATGATTAGACTAGTTCTAAAGGATGTGCTTTATTAGATGTTTAAACATATTCTAATTGGTCTTAATGTACTCTAAATGAGACCTGTGTCACTGCCGTAACTTAGTCATTTAATTCAAGTGTTGAGAAGGAAGCCATAAAGCACAAATCAGTGACAAATAATAACACATAAAGGGTAAATTCAAGGTGAATCTTTGGCTTGGCTAAAGGCTTTGCCTTCATGATTTAGTGTGTGTTGTCACCATACAAGCTCAATAAGCACTGTCAATTTTTCACATGAAGTGTCAGTATGTGCCACACTACATCCGACAGCGTGCTACATGTAAGTTATCACGACTGCAGCACACCAGCGGGTCATTTTCTGAACATTTTATTTTGTTGTCTGATATATTGCCGCACAGATATGGCGATGCTAAACCCCAGATGATAAATCAAACGTGCAGTGGCTGCCTCTGATAACTCAATAAGCACCTGGACTCCTCCTAACATGTCACACCTGCACTTCTACGTATACCACTCGCATTCTCGGGGCCTCACTGGGGGGCTCAATACACCTGCCAAGTGCATTTCAGAAGCCTAGCAGCTGGGAGAGAAACATCATGCATGCTTAATTAGGAGGTTCAGGAACCATAAGAAGTCGTTGATATCTACTGGCTTTATGAAAATCCTTTCATATCAGGAGCAATTGAAACATTATGGTTTCATTTGTGTAATACATTTATAAAGAAAAGGGGCGCAATTAATAAAATATTGGAAATGATCACTTCAAAAAAACATTGAAATCTTTCTGTGCTTTTCTGAAGACATACTGTTTACAGTATTTGATACAAAGAACACTGCAGACTATTAAATACACTTGATTTAATGAGCATATTTAACAAGAGAATACCAAAGGGAGACTTTGCTGATCAATATTATTGCATACTTTCAATCCAATCAATTTAGTGTCTGCTTAGGAGTCTTTACCAAGTGTAATAAATAGTGTGTTTGTTTAAAAATATAATAAAATACTGATTCGCAAACCTCTGAGGCATCTATTAAATTGCATGAAGAAATGTTCAATGCCATAAATGAACAGCACAAAAAAAGGCCATTCAATGGATAGATTGTGTTCTCCTAGAGTGTCAACAAGTACTTACACCAAACATTGATTTTCAAAGCCTCCTGCTGAATTTAAAGGACTTCCTGAATGAATGTAAGTGATCAAGTATTAGAAATGTTTATAGAGAAATAAAAGGAAATCTATAAACCCAATTAAAATAACATTCATGGACATATTTATGTACTTCCTAAACACAGCAGGTGGTTGACAATGAAAATTATAATTGCTTGTCTTATGTCATACACATATACCAGTAAGTTTGTGTGCAGAAAAACCTCTCCTGAATTCAGTGATTAATATTCCTGGGCTGAGATGTGATGTGATGCTCTGTCCCATACAGAGAGGCAGTATAGTGTCTGAGAAGGCATTTCAGAAACAAGGATACATTTAAAATAAAATGTTCTTGTGTTTTACGGGGCCAATCTTCTGGCCGGTCTGAGAGAGTATTGCTTATAAGGTGTGACTCTTATCAACACTGCACAAGCTATGGGTTTATCACACACTTTGAGTCATAGGTCCTGTTCTGATATGACGTTGAGCATTGCTACAGAGGCTATAAACCCTATAAGGGTGTGCAGAGAGAAGAAGCAGTATGATAACTCAGAGCGTCCTGCTGTAATTATGGTATTCATGAAAAGATGAAATAGAGTGCAGACTAAATCTGTAGCTCGGGGCAAAATCAACAGCTTGGCATTACACCGTGACCCCTGCCTATACTGAGGATACGGCAAACATACCAAAACTTTGCTGCTTTTTTCATCAGTCAGGAGTGAGGGAATGAAGTGCATCGATTGCTTGTGATTATTAACTAGACTGAGATAAGCCCTCTCCTTATTATGCAGATTACTGAGGCTCCCCACTCTAGCATATTGTACAGATGCAAGGGAGCAGCTGCTCTTACAGATGGTGGGTACACGGATCTATCATTATGCCTCCATTGTCTCCACTTCAATTGTTTGGGGGACAACAGAACTGCATCAAAGAGGAATCCGACTGCAATGAATTAAGAAAGAGAAACGAAAACCATCAACTAAATTTATACACCGGAGGCCATGGAATGGAGAGGAGCGTAAAGCTGAAGATATTTCATATATACAACGATGGAGTCGCCCAGTCATGTATACTATATCCAAATCTGTTGGATGCAGTACTGTGCACCAAACATATGTTGTTTTTTTATTAACAAACAGATTAATTCAGGACGCAGGTATTAATTTGAATATGGGAAAAAAACACAACGCAAAATGGCTACAGCTTAAAAAAAGAAAAGAAAAAAGATTTAATAAAAAAACTGAACTCTGACAAAATGTTCAGGTTGTTTGCCTCAATGCTTCTTATTGAAACTTTTGTGTAGACCACTCATTTTTAGGGTTTATCACAGAATCATTCATAACCATCTTTTTCTGTGGGCCTTTTAATACAAGGCTCAATAATTTAAGAATATTAAATCATGCCACAAAGCCGACCGCATTGAGGGAAGAATATGCAGACAGCGTCAGTTTTGCCCTTAAGGGGAACCTCTGGTTGTCCATTTGACTCACCACACCTCCTGCTGTGCACTGCAGAGAGCAGGACACTGGTAGCTCCTCTGATCAAACATGACATTACACTAGAGGGAATTACATACTCACATTATAACAGAGAAGGTCACACAGAGTTGTAAGTCATGACAGCAGTCTCATACTATTCGGCACATAGGTAATATTACTTTAAGAATTAATGCTGTGACATTAAACCGAGCACAATACAAGTTTTCTGGCCATTGTCTGGCAGATTGGGAATTAAACGTTGGATGGAAATATCCCTGCAATAAAGTGATATAATGAGTAGATTCCGATTCACTTGCAACTGCCACACTGACAGAAAGATGGATGCACACTTTAATCCATTGGTTTTAGGGGCTGTAATAATGGTCACAAATGTGACAATGCTATTGATTTTTTTTTGTTTAGGAAGTGGAGTAAAGAATAAGGCACATGAGATTGTTCACCCCTTGTTATTCCACCATTTTTTAACATGCATGTGCCAGTGGGGGAAATTACTCAATAGCCATTCAAGGAAACTCAATACAGTCCACGATAGTTGGATTTCATTTTTATCTTATGTGTTTGCATAGAAATGTCAATGATGGATCTTGGATGTTGATGATTTTTGTCTTTGAGGGCATTTATTCTGCAAAACAGCAGGCATTGATTACAAAGAAAGTGCTCCTGCCAGCATCTACACAGTTGTATGCAGTAATTCCCACAAGATACTGAGAACAAACATTACAAACTCCAAATAGAAAATCTATTCCTTAGCAGAATATTTTCTGTTTTCAATATCCTAAAGATGTTGTCTTCAGATGACCTCACTATAAATAAATACAATCTCCGTTAACCATACTTCATAATAAATGAATTTGTTCAGTGTTAAAGTTTAAACTTGTGGCAGAAACACAACTTGCAAACAATTCAGTGCATCCAAATACACTTTGCATGTAGATAAAAACACACAAAGGAGGCAGAAAAATAAGTAGCTGCATCCCAGTAGGTCTAAAAGCCATATCTCAACATTAATTCCTTAACTCCTATCTGCTATATTCAAATAAATAACAGTTTCCCTTTCTTCGTTCATGTGTCATGGGTGGATAGACTGAGCTCCTGTCAGAGCACAAAGCCCCCCTCAGATGTCCGCATTGCCTCGTCTGTTGTTAGGACCTGGTCCACATGGGGCCAAATTTGATTGGAAAGCCCAAAGGGAGGAGTTCCACCAGTCACAGGGGCATTGTTAGCGCCTCAAAAATGGCCAGAGAAGAATGACTGATTATGCAACCACAGCCAGGGTTACTAATAGGAATTCTATTTGAATTTCTAACATAACAGATGTTTGCTGGGCACCTCCATGGAGTGTGCATACACAGTTATGCTAATTCGCCAGTGTTTCCCTTCAACTTAGCTCAGAGTCATTAGAGCACACAGCTAGCTTGGATCCCTCTGTCAAACTAATAATTGGCCATTATTGATATTAATTAACATTTTTGCTCTCTATGTCCTTTTTGACCCGATATCTGTGAGTAAATCCAGTTACTGAGTCCTATTAGGGCAATAAAATCCACGGGACGCTATAGTAGTTGCGAGCCATTTATCAGAAAGAGAACATAAAGCCAATTAGGACTGGGTGCAGACAGTTGTCTTCATTCTCCACTGACTACTTCTTGATCTCCATTATAAATTGCTAATAGGGCAGATACTGGTTTGCTAAAGGGAGGAGGAGTGGGGGGTTACCATTGCTCACTCCCAGCCGTGATGACAGGTGAAAAGGACTAGTTGTATTCTTGCCTGATGAGGATACACCATCATCAGCTTCTGTTTTTATCCGCAGTCTTTTTGTTGAGTGGCATTGTGTAGACCTTTCTTTTTCTCTACTGCTGGTCAATCATGTTAATTGGTCCAAGAGAAGCCATTAAATTGTTGAATGTTCATCTTACAAATAGCATTTGGTCTCTCTGCTATTATGATGCAATAAGCATCGGAAACAGTGTACCCCATAGGTTTATGGAGTCAGATCAAGAAATCCTAATAGGTGTATATTGACTGGTTTATTTTCCACAAAACTCCAAAGGGACCGGTGGTTGCAAGAAAATATATCAAAAAGGCTATCAAAAATGGCCTGGTCTTCTGTGTAAAATCAATAGTGAGCCATAGATGGCTTGAGTTTTCACAGTTCTCTCTCGTCATTTAAAAGGACTGTAGGCTATATGATGCATCAGAGGACCCATGAGACCTTTGTAGCATAGCAACGATGCTACATGTTTGAAAGGACACATATTGGTAATAACCTAATCAGTTGTGCCTTTGGTGAAAACACTAGCCTGTTATTTTGAACTTGATAACTGGTTCTTGTGTCATCCTAATATGGCGCTTTGGGAATAAGTAGATTACTTTTCTAGAACAAAAGAGCTCAGGTAGCATGAAGGATCATGATTCGTTGGAGAGACAGGTAGTCTAACATAACCTTTGTGAATCACAACCCATGTTCCTGCTCCCTGAATCCAGATGCTAGTAAGCCCAGCTTTATGACAAGAGGTATAGCAGTCCCTTAAATGAGCAGTATTTAATAGCCTGGATTCAAGTGTAAAGGCTCGCTCCCCTGTGAATTACTCCAAGAACCTAATTACAAGTTTCATCATCAATCATAAGCATTATTTATTCAGCAAAATGAATTTCTAATTAATAACTGATGAGCATTATGGCCTCGAAGACTGTAAAGCAATTAATTATGGTTGGCAACAGGGAATATCACAGTAAAAGACTATCTGGCGCACAGTCACAGCACAGCAGTGCCAACAGGCTAATGTCCACAAAGAAGAGGCACTGGATTGTTGTTGTACCTAGGCTTTATTGAGATAATTACTTCCATGAATGTTGTCTGGGGCTGTCACCCTGTTGGCAATGTCATAAACACTGAAAAACAGTATACAAATTTTGTTAAATGCTGCTTTGAACTGCCATCTCCCATGTTTTGTGCTGCCACCTTCTTTGTTTTGTTTTTGTTTTTGATTTTTCTCAGACTACAAGAGGACCCAGAGGGCTTTTCATGCAAGATCCTCTAAAAAACCCTTCATAATAAACAGACTCTCAACCAGTTTTATAGTGACGACAGCACTTAAAAACATCAAGCTACATTTGCTATTTCCATTTCTATGGTTTCAGAAGAAACGTTTCTAAAGGCTGCTGCTGTAATCCAGAGATCATTATAAACATCATATCAATCAGTGACTCATAACGTATGTGAGTATAAGTAGAAATACAACTAACAAAAGATACAGTCAAATCTACTGTTCATTGTATCCTACATAATGGTATTGTGATAATGTTGTGATAAGTTCTTTCTATTTCTGCATTTCACTCAATTTGTATGCAATGTTCATTTTTACAACTGGACATACACATTTTAAAAATGTTACATTTATTGCTATTAGGATGAGGGAAAGATGATTTACATCATATGTATTATGTCTTATGTATGTCTTTGTAACTATGGTTCAAAGCAAGACCTGATGCAATGTAACTTTTATTGTGTTTGGACTAATGAATGTTATTGTTAAAAGCTGAAGAAAAATTTAAGTTTGGATGTTAGATTATTTCAATATTACACATTGCATTGCAAATTATCAAAACATTTTTGTGATGCATTGTTCTGCTGTGGTTCATCTATCATTATATCACCATTTTTGGAGTTTCAGTAACTGCCCAAGTTTTTTGGAGGACTGAAAATAAACACTATTAACCTTATGCAGCGTAATTTTTAAAATATCAATGATTTGGTTTGGTGATTTTATTTTAATGCATGCATATAATAATAATGTCATACGACGCCAATTAGAAAAAGTTATGACATATCTCCTTCACTTTCTTTTTCCTGAATATGTACAAAATGTAGAGGCAAGGATTTAAATCAGTGATACTCAACAACTCTCGACTATGAACCCTCTCACTATGGCTCTTTAAGTCCTATTTGCAAGAAAAGTAAAAGAAAAAAAAGGGAAACATTGTCAGCAGAATTGATACATGTAAATCACATCAATCTAATACCAACCTCAGTTGTATCAACCAATCAATCACAATCTGTCCCAGGTCTCATGCTCTGTTTTCTGGTGCGCGAGACAAGTGCAAACTCACTGGGATAACTGACACATCACGGAGCTACAAATGGCAAAACAACAGCAGAATTGCAAGTATGAAGAGGAATACCGAACATTTAAAGAGACCTGGGAACTCGAGTCTTTCTTCATGTCCAATCTAACTGCCTGCTTTGTGATAACGTAACTTCACAAAACGTCTAATTTGCAGCACCATCACAAAAAAAACAAAGTTTTATCTAAATTGTGCACCGTGTGTTCTTCTTTGTTTGCAATCTTTGCTCTTTGCTGCTGTAACACTGTACATTTCCCCGTTGTGGGACGAATAAAGGATTATCTTATCTTATCTCTTATCTTCAGTACTGACATTCGAAAAGGTGAGAAGCTAAGGGCTGACAAGTTAGCAAAACAGAACCAAACTGTTCACTCTTCCACACCAATACTAGTGAAAGAGCTACAGAGGTATCCTACAAAAACTGATTAAAAACGTGAAACTATATAGAGAAATAGTGAAGGATTTCATATCCCTACATTGTTTCCTGAGAAAAAAATCACCTGAAACGAGAGGTAAAAAAAAACTTCAACTTTCTGACTACTACTTTTCTCGGCTAGGAGGGCATCCGATGTTACAGAGAACAGCTGCTTCTACATTTATTGCTGCTGCTATTTTTAATATAAATCTGTACATATATTTTTAAACATGTCTATTGCTGCTACTGTGAACAGTATATTTGTTTTTATTTTAATGTTTTGTGTCTGTGTGCTGTTCTATCCTTTGGTGCTCCCTGCTGCTGGAATCTGAATTTCCCTAGGGGAACCTTCCCACGGGTTTAATAAAGTTCCTATCTATCTATCTATTGAAAATATTCTACTAATATTTATATCTAATATCTGCTGGGTTTGTCAGCATTGCAATGGATGAAAGCCTGGATATAAACCACATGCCACAATTACTCATCTTTGTCCGAGCAATCGACAGTCATTATGACATTACAGAAGAACTGCTTGACATGGTTCCGCTGCAAAAATGGAACAACGGGCATGGAGATCAAATATGCTGTACTGGAAGCATCAGCAAAGTTTGACATTGGACAAGAAAAAGTTACCACAATCACAACTGAAGGTGCAGCATTTCTTGGATTGTGGCTCTTAAAAAAATATTTTCCTTCAATGTGGCTTCCAGAGTTGGGCAAGGTTGAGCACCACTGATTTAAATGTTTATGTAGCAGTTAGGATAATAGGATAATACTTTATTGATCCCCAGAGGGGAAAGTTATTAAGCTACATTAAACTGATCCTTTTGGGGTACAAGTTATAGGGCAAGGCTATAGCATTTTTGCCATAACTATGGGCCAAGCACAGATCTGTTAAAAAGGGCAAAAAGTAGAGCAGTGTACAGTGGGTACGGAAAGTATTCAGACCCCTTTACATTTTTCACTCTTTGTTTCATTGCAGCCATTTGCTAAAATCAAAAAAGTTCATTTTATTCTCATTAATGTACACTCAGCACCCCATCTTGACAGAAAAAAAACAGAAATGTAGAAATTTTTGCAAATTTATTAAAAAAGAAAAACTGAAATATCACATGGTCATAAGTATTCAGACCCTTTGCTCAGTATTGAGTAGAAGCACCCTTTTGAGCTAGTACAGCCATGAGTCTTCTTGGGAATGATGCAACAAGTTTTTCACACCTGGATTTGGGGATCCTCTGCCATTCTTCCTTGCAGATCCTCTCCAGTTCTGTCAGGTTGGATGATGAACGTTGGTGGACAGCCATTTTCAGGTCTCTCCAGAGATGCTCAATTGGGTTTAGGTCAGGGCTCTGGCTGGGCCAGTCAAGAATGGTCACAGAGTTGTTCCGAAGCCACTCCTTTGTTATTTTAGCTGTGTGCTTAGGGTCATTGTCTTGTTGGAAGGTGAACCGTCGGCCCAGTCTGAGGTCCTGAGCACTCTGGAAGAGGTTTTCTTCCAGGATATCTCTGTACTTGGCCGCATTCATCTTTCCTTCAATTGCAACCAGTCGTCCTGTCCCTGCAGCTGAAAAACACCCCCATAGCATGATGCTGCCACCACCATGTTTCACTGTTGGGATTGTATTGGGCAGGTGATGAGCAGTGCCTGGTTTTCTCCACACATACCGCTTAGAATTAAAGCCAAAAAGTTCAATCTTGGTCTCATCAGACCAGAGAATCTTCTTTCTCATAGTCTGGGAGTCCTTCATGTGTTTTTTGGCAAACTCTATGCGGGCTTTCATATGTCTTGCACTGAGGAGAGGCTTCCGTCGGGCCACTCTGCCATAAAGCCCCGACTGGTGGAGGGCTGCAGTGATAGTTGACTTTGTGGAACTTTCTCCCATCTCCCTACTGCATCTCTGGAGCTCAGCCACAGTGATCTTTGGGTTTTTCTTTACCTCTCTCACCAAGGCTCTTCTCCCACGATTGCTCAGTTTGGCTGGACGGCCAGGTCTAGGAAGAGTTCTGGTCGTCCCAAACTTCTTCCATTTAAGGATTATGGAGGCCACTGTGCTCTTAGGAACCTTGAGTGTTGCAGAAATTCTTTTGTAACCTTGGCCAGATCTGTGCCTTGCCACAATTCTGTCTCTGAGCTCCTTGGGCAGTTCCTTCGACCTCATGATTCTCATTTGCTCTGACATGCACTGTGAGCTGTAAGGTCTTATATAGACAGGTGTGTGCCTTTCCTAATCAAGTCCAATCAGTTTAATTAAACACAGTTGGACTCCAATGAAGGAGCAGAACCATCTCAAGGAGGATCAGAAGAAATGGACAGCATGTGAGTTAAATATGAGTGTCACAGCAAAGGGTCTGAATACTTATGACCATGTGATATTTCAGTTTTTCTTTTTTAATAAATTTGCAAAAATTTCTACATTTCTGTTTTTTTTCTGTCAAGATGGGGTGCTGAGTGTACATTAATGAGAAATAAAATGAACTTTTTTGATTTTAGCAAATGGCTGCAATGAAACAAAGAGTGAAAAATGTAAAGGGGTCTGAATACTTTCCGTACCCACTGTACATCTTCATCCAGCCATAACACTGAAATAGACATAGTATGTAAGATACACAAAGAAAGTCAAAATAATGAGAAAAAGCAATGAAAGGCTATAATTCTTTCATTAAAAAATATGAAAAATGTGAACCAGCTCTTTCATTTTAGATATTGTTTCAAATCAGCAGATTTTTTTTGTACATTTGTGGCAGGTTTTTCATATTAATCTCACACACAATACTGCACTTCCCTGCACAAAACAGAGATGAATTGAGTCATGCATGGTTGTTTGAGCTATCCAGAGTAAATGTAATAAATGTGCATGACTGTAATGCTGAATGTAGCATTGTCGAAGTGCATGTGTGTGACTGTTTTATTGGCTTTTAGGCAATATAGGATTTGTGGAGGTCTTTGAATTAATTATCAAATCATTGTGATCTTTGTACATATTAAGTGTATCAGAGTTGTATTACTTCAGTTTCATTGAGATATTTTCATTAAACTCATCAGTTTCTATTCAGTATTTGAGAATTTTGGGGAATTCTTTCCTTAAGATTTTCGGCACAAAAAAATAAATTGGCAACATGTCTTTTGCGTATTTTTGTCATAGTTTAATTAATTCTCGTTAAACATATTTTTTTTTCCGAAGACAATTGGAGTCTATGCTTTATGCTTTCGTCTTTCATATATTTACAATCACAAATGTGGAACAGATCACATGTACCATGTTTCCCTTATTCACCTGCACTGGGTAGCTCCTTTATATCTGTTGTGCATTGCATTGTTGCACCAAAATGAGCTTAAATCCAAACATGATCATGTTCTATACACTCTAAAACTGACGTTTTGTCATATAATATGTCATTAGAGCTCCAAATCAAGGGATAAAAAAACTAAAATCAAATAATTTTGAAATAATTTATATTTGAAATATGATTCAAATATGATATTTGGGGATCACAGTTCATGCATCACAATTTGTATCTATCAGAATGCTACCAAGAGGCCATGACAGCAACGTTGGAAGAGAGGGCTGAATACTCATAACACACCTACATCAGGGTTTCTACACCAAGTCAAGTTTACTAATGTTAGAGTCAAGAAGTCCTGCTACAACACAGCTTTTGTGTCCAATGTCAAATTACAGAACATGTTAGACAAGACAACCATAAAACATGGAAAACACAATGCAGTTGTCTGCATGTACTAGTTCAATAATTATATAATTATAATTATATAAGTTTTAGTTAAAGGAGCCATATGTAAGATATCTATTCAAATAAATCATAAAATTACCTTATTGTCAGACATTAAGGAAACACGCTATGTTGAAGTGATGTCTTATCTAACAACAATGCAGCAGTTTTAAGGCACCCCCACACAGCCGTTTCGGACGCCCCTCGCCCCCATCAATGGAAGCAAGCAAGCGAGCAAGCGAACTGGTTCATATAATGATTCTACACGATCTAAAAAGCCTTGACTTTTTTCTAATAAGCTCCACAACCATCAACGTTGTAAAACTAGGATATATAATGGAGATACTTTTGAAAAATGGAGAGAGGTTAGAACGCAGAAAGGTTTCAAGACCGATGCAGAGCTGGATAAACACTGAAGCTTCAGTGTCCACCACATGGCAACCTGTGTGAGCATCGACTCAAAGGGGGGGAAGCAGTGCTCTCCAATGTTTTCAAATTAGACTGCAGTACACATTTTAAACGCTAGATGTCAGAGTTACATATTTCTAATTTACAGTACATTCTCCAAAACTAAAAGCATAATGAATCTTAGGTTGGGAGCAAAGAAAAAGCAGTCTCAAATTCAACACAAGGTTTTAGATTCTAATTGGACATTTGATTGTAAGCTGTGGGTGGGCAGTAAGTTTTGACTTTTTGTTTGTAAACTTTTTATTATTCTTTTATCATGAAGGAAGTATTGTTTTTTATCGCCTTTATGTGTATGAATAAATTGTTTGGTCTTGTTATTATATTTGTGAATCCAGTTTACCTCAAATTGCAACCCAGGGGACAGACTAAGTATTTGAATTGAATTGAGAAGTGAATCGGAACGCATAAAAATGAGTGCACAAGGCAATTGCAAAAATAAAAAACAAAAATGTATGTAACGCTGTACTCATTTCTCTCTTGTCATTTGCTAAATTAGAAAACATATGTAAAACTTAGAGGGGACACTCAAGTAAGCAGGAACAATTAGAGTGTATCTGTTATACACTGCTAAAATTGTCTTTGGTAGAGTGACACAATCAGCAACATAACTACCAAACATGTTTTGTATTGATCCTGGGGATATTTGGGCTACACTTCAACTTAATCCATACGGTAATTACTAATTCTTGTCCTCCAAAGGCCAGGCAGTTTTAACAAGCATTTAGATTGATCTCAGCACTGCAGCTTGAAGATATGGTGTCCATGCTGCTTCAGGTATCTCTTAAAATATCAAATACAATCCAATGGATCCCATTGGAGTAACTTTTTTTTAAACTGGCCTGTATGTACAACCCATATGTATGTTTTTTTCTTTTTCTCTTTCTTTATACAGTACCTCGGGCCATATGTTGCCTTTTAAAAGATAGACCATTTCTACACTGATAATATAACCCCATGGTGACGACAGACATAATTTTCTGTTTAAGAAGTTTTTGGACACTTACTGTAACATTGTCCGGGCAACTTCGTAACTGGTGTTGATTCCCTGACAGTCTGCTCCTATGGGTGAAATAAAAAGGATAAGTACACCAACAATACGTAAAGCTGTTCAAGTTAATTTAACTAAAGTTACCATTTAAATTGTTTCCTGATACCGCCCCGCTGCGTCACCTGTTGAGCTAACCTGTAAGCTAGCTAGGTGGCGTTGGCAAATTTTTACGAATTGTCTTCCTTTAAGGGATGCTTCTTCTCTCCTGACCCGCTATTACAGCTTAGCCTTCATTTTAATTCAACAGTTCCTCGGTTTAATAAATTACATGTTTACTTTTATCAGAAATATAACGTGAACTAACTTAGAAACCACTTTATGTTGACAGCGTTCCTCAGACCGTTAGCGTAACACAGAGTTTGCGTAAATGGGCGTGTCCTGATACAGTCTATGGTCCTGATTGGATGTGATGCGAGCACAAATCCCGCCTTCCCAACCCTTAGAATAAACAAATGTAGACTGAAAAACAAATATATGGGAAGCTTGTTTTTAAAGTAGGTGTCAAACATTTGTAACAAACCCACTTGGGCTACATCCAGTAGTATTACAGAATATCTTTAAGTATTTAAGCTCTGTTATTGTAGGTTATAGCTTTAGGCTTTTAGTTTTAAACTCCTCAGCTTTTCATGCCACTTTCTATAAGGACCTATTTCTGATTTTAGCTTACCTTATCTTTTTGTTTGGATGCTAAATGGGTTTTAGGTAATGTTATTATCATATATAGATCATTTTATTTTTAGCCTTCTATGCATGTTGCTGTGTTTCAAGGCAATATTTATACACCATATAAACAGTTCAAATCTAGATTCAAATTCAGTATTTTTACATGCTACATACACTGAACATTTTTGTGTTCCCTGATATGTTTATTATAATTGCATTTCCCTGTTATTTTAAGGGATTAAATGTGGTTGAAAAATGAACTCGTTTTTTTTAACTAGCCAGAAGTCAGCAGGTCAGTTCATTATACATTATTCCACTTTTACAGCACCGCCAGCTAACCACTGAAAGTAGATAGTCTATGTCATCCTTCAAGATGAGTGAGACACATAGCAGAGACAGGACTGTGCACATCCTATAACTGTCCTTCTCTGCAGGTCTTCAACACACACACACACACACACACACACTGGGAGCTCTCGTCTTTCCATCTGGTAAAGTGGGCCGTTGTGATTGATTTGTGGATTTGCTCCCTCTTTTTTTCTCTCCATTTAAGTGAAATAATGTATGGAAGCAATCTGGCGACAGACATTTTGGAAAATCTATTTGAAATCATTTCAGCTGAAGCCATGGCAGTTTGTCTTCTTAGGGGAGAGGAGCAAAGTATAATTGTCTGCAGTCTAGTAAAACACAGTATAACTGCCATCACACTTGACTGAGCTTATAGCCAGCCAGTCCCATGGCCTCTAGAAGATAGAGCAGTTAATGTTCCCTTTTATTTTAGAGGATATGTCACTTGTGTCGCAGATTTATACCATGATACAGCAATTTTGTCCAAACAGATGGATAATGGTGTCACCAGCAAAAAGCCCTGTTTTTATTGAGTTTAGAGCATATTGTTTAGATAGGGCCCTGTGTTGAACATCTCCGCCAGCGCTTTCTCTCTTTATCTCTCTAATCTTGCCAGTATTAGATTTGATCATTTTTGTTTGAAGGAGGAAAATGTGGCTGTAATGGCTTCCTAATAGCAAACACAGGGGATACAAATCCAGAGACCCTGTTCTGTAGTGCTTCCATAAGCACCACTGATTTATAGAGGTCTTTATGACAGAAAAGAAAATGATCTGCCGCAGGTATAAATCAGGTGAGGAGAAGGAAATTGAACTTAGATATCATCTTGTCAGATGCTTAATGCTCTTCCTCCTGTCACATTCGATAGGACCAATTTGGAGAATCCTGCAGAGGTAAAAAGAAGACAATTAACAATGACAGTGTGGTAATAGATGAAGCTATAAAATGAACCTGCTGCCTGCAGGATGCTTTGTATGATTTCCACATGAGGTAGTGGCACGGGTGTGTTGTCTTGGCCTTCCATTTCTACCCCTACCTTTTCTGTTTACAGCAGTTTTGTAAACATCTCCACAAAAATATGCAAAACTTTAGTAAAACAGCAAGAAAACAAAGGGTTTTTTTGTCATTTACGCTGCTCTATAGCTGAATTATGCTACTTCATATGACAGGACTTGTAAATTTAGGTTAGACATGTTTTTATGTTATTGATTTTGAGGGCATGTTATATCCTAACACTACATAAAATTAATCAATATATCAATTGTCAAGCACAGAAATTATGCATGTAGAGGAGCATTAAAAGTACAAACAGCCCAATAAATCATATTCATTTGAAGTGTTTTAATGCTATACTGAAACATATATGTATCATGTCTGTGTTTTCTTTCTGAAAGTGTGCCTTCCCCAGTTTAGCATTTAAATAACAGAGGACTGTTTGCCCTAATAATTGTCAAACTGTGCGAGTGCTCAAACAGATGTCATCGCTCAGTGGTGTAATGAGTTCAAGATAGGACAGAGAATGACAATGCTCTCTGATCCCTGAATGTCACTCTGGTATAAACTACAGTGCAGTGCTTTATTGTCGGCATCATGAATTCAGCCGCATGCATTCATGGCTTTGACAGATAGAACATGAGGGAGGGGGAAAAAATGGAAAGCCATCCATCCTGAGTGTGTGTGGGTTTCAAATGACTTGAATTTAAAAAACTAATTTCTTGGAAGCTGATGACCTTTTGTGAAAAGCTGCTCAACTTTGTCAAGTGGCAATTCAAGCCTCGAGCAGCTAAAGAGCTCCGGTAATAACCAGAGATCCACTGCTCGGGAAGCATCGCCCCTCGCAGCTCATCAAGGCAGGCTCTTGTATCCTCTAATTTGATTTTAATGCTTCTCTGAAGGAGATTGTGCTCTTATTACTGTGTAATGATGCTGTTGTCAAGAGCCAATAGTGATGTCTGATATGACATGTTAACTGTTTCTGTGACGCTCATCTCAGTGTTTTCCACACCGTCTCCACTACACAATGTTTTTTGCTGTGTATATTTATGCCTTTGTTGTCCTTCCTGTTGCGTTCCTCTTAGAGATAGAGATAGACAGAAACAGTGTAAATCTTTTAAAACTCCCTTCCTTATTAACCCTGTCTGATATGGTACTTTTTTTCGTATTCAGTACAGTAGATAGAGCATAACGATGAAGGTCTTTCGCCGAGATGAGGAGAATTTTGAAGTGCTCACGCTCGGGGGCAGCAAATGGAAAAGTGACAAGCCTGGTGCACTTGTCTATTTTACTTATTCTGTGCCTCTGTTTCATATTCCGCCTCGCACCGTGGGGTTATTTTCCTCCAGGGTTCAGGAGGGCACGCTCTTTCATTTCTTCAGAAAATTGTTTCGCAGGATTTCAATCTTTGGCTGCTAGATATGACAAAACACAATATCAAGAACACTTATGTTTCTTATCTGCCATTTTTTCTGGGTATAAATAAAAGATCAGTATAAATTTATGTCAAGTGGCCTCGAATGCACATGTGAGAGATGAGTATGAAAAGAACTATGAACCTTGGGACAGCACCACTGTACATTTTCCTCGCTTGCACAGAATTACCCTGGCACTGGGGCTTTGTGTGTCATTTGTCATCCTTGAAAATCAATTAGTGTTTCCATGATAGCAATTCAGATGTAATCCTAAGAGAGTTTGGACAATTGGACACAGAATCCTGAGTGCATCTTTTGTTGTATTTCTTTTAGATGTACTTATAAGAGGTTTAGATGAGTCAATTAGGGGCTAAGATGTCTGCAGTATGAACACCCTAATAAGAGAAAGGGCCAAACTAAAAAAACTGATGTTCCCACTGTTTACCACATAAAAATGACCTAAGGAGTATTTTTTAAACTTTAATAGTCAAGATCAAACCGTACTGTTTAATCCCCAGATCCCTGTCCATGCATGAAATAATAAAGCCGAAGAAGAAAACTTAGTCGAAAATCCTGCAGACGGATGATAATTCTGCTCTCAAGTCCAAAAAGTCAAAAACAATTCTGTGTGGTGGAATCAAACATAATACTCAAACATACATTTTGAAACCACAGAAGCAGAGATCTTTGGTGATATATTACTTATGAGGATGCACATGCGTGCAGGCTATGTATACTGGACAACCTCCCAACAGTGTAAAAAAAAAAAAAATCCAAATGTTGTCCTATTGATGTCCCATTTTTTTCCCAGTTTGGCTCTTGTCAGAGGTCAACCTCAAACAGCACACGGTGGAATCAGGCGTTACTGTCGGTGTCACATTGATGCATTACAAGGCCCGGGAGGTCACGTCTCTGTAAACATACATTATCAAAACCCATAGAAGATGTGGGCTGTTGACCTCACCAATAGTTTACGGTTTATCTTCAGGGGAAAAAAAGGGTCATGTGATGGCAGCAAGCAAGTTTGTAGCCGCAATGACTTTCTTGTTGCAAATGAAGAGGGTCAAGCAATCAAGACTGGTTGGTCTCCGTGTCAGCACCATTATCTTACGCTGTCTCAAATGATCAATGAGCTAAAATAAAATGATCACAAGCTAAAATTGGCCTGCTAATGAAAACAGACCGTTTAAACATGCTCCTTGTTTAGAAGCTGACCAGAGGAGAAATAAAGCAGGGATTTAAAATACATGACATTATACAGGAAGCAGGGAAATATAGGAGCAACACATTTCTTAATCTTTTAATCATATTTTGATGTTCAGATATGGAATATCTTTAAAATTCTTTCATTTTAAACTCAGCATGTCATGTTTCTAACCTCATTGTAAATTATATTGTATTATTTCATTCTGTATATAAACATTTTTACATCTGTATATTGGCAGGTTTAGTTTGGGTTTTAATATTTGTATATTTAACTACTGATATTAGGCATCTTCCCAGTTTGCGCCAACGGCTTGCTTTGTTGCACTTGTGCAGTGACAATAAAGGTATCTTATCTTAAATCTTATCTTTTTTTTTTATTATTTGGAGCAAAATCAGTCAAATAATTCCTGACTTTATCCCTATATGAAAAATAACACATCCCTTTGTGTATATTTTCTGAAAAGTTTATTTATTATTCATACAGCAAATGGATTCTGACATTCAACGAACACATTCTGTCTGTAAACACTTAAATGACATTACTGTCTGTATGTAAATAGGTTTCATGTACAATACTCTGAAGCAGACACTTACATCTTATAAAAGGCACTTTGGGCAGGTGCACAGTACTGGCATAAATCTCATTTCCTCCCTTTAAGCAATAAATAACTGTGCAGTCCTATCATTGTATCAAGGTTGTGTAAACATGTTTTTAGCACTACCGTGTAGCAAAGTAGCCTCGTAAACACTGTCATGAATGGCATAGCATTACAGTAAACTATTAATAAATAATTTCCCATAAATACAATTTTATTTACCCACACAAGTTATTGTTTTGTTTCAGCAGTTTCCAATTAATTAAGCTAGAATCATCCAAAAATATTCCAAAATAAATAAAATATGGAAAATATAGAAAACTTTAACTTTTCCTGTGATATATGGGGATTTTTTTTTGTAACATCCATACCATCTTAATCCTAAACGCCCTCCATTACACATTGTGAAATTGGGCTGGACATGTCACCATATTGGATAAGAGGATCGTTTGGTGATGCTACCAAATGCCATGCTCTATATATTTCAATTCATAACTACTGTGCTGACTATAAAAGCATTTCTCAAAAGAAAAGGACATTCTGTTCTGTAAGTTTAAAAGAATAATCACATCAGATGCTGGTTTATTCCTGTGTTATTCCAACTCACGGC
Source organism: Labrus mixtus (assembly GCF_963584025.1). Lineage (NCBI taxonomy): Eukaryota > Metazoa > Chordata > Actinopteri > Labriformes > Labridae > Labrus > Labrus mixtus. The sequence continues at coordinate 26,601,089 of NC_083624.1, forward strand.
ATTAGCTTACAAGTTAACTGCTATTTCTTCAAAGATCCAGCATTACAAGTGTTGAAATCACTACACCACCTTTTTTTATTCCACCTCCATGGCAGACAAATCTTGCTCTCCATCGGATTTTTCTGAGGATGGATCTTGTGACTCTGGAGTGCTCTGGCTGTCTGACGCACAGCTGGGCTCTGTGGTCGTTGGTGTGCCCGGCCCTTGGGGGTCTGTTTCAGCAGAGACGTCAGCAAGCTTGCTTTTCTCTGTAATTGCAGATAATAGTTCCATTTAGATGTGCATAGATTTACAACAAATATAAGACTAAAGAAGGTAGGAGAAAGACAAATAGAAAACTATAGAATATGCTAAATAGTATTTAAATGTGATTTTTTGTTCTTTTATTGGTAAACCATCAATGACCACTACACTTCACAGGTCCATATCACATGTAGACAAATCCTGCCCTTACCTAAAACAGAGTGGTCTTCATCTACGTCAGCAGCAGACGCTGGTAAGGGGGCATCAGATGACTCTTTCTGCTCTCCTGTGACCTCGGGCAGTCGGGGTGCCTGAGGCCTGGTCTTTCTCGCAGGGTTCAAGAAGTAACAATATGCGCATCGGAAGGCTGAAACAACACAAATAAGACATATGGTGTATGTCACTTTGCTTACACATTTTCAAACAGACATGGATTAATATACATGAATAGGAAGCAATGACAAAAGATGCCTGAGAAGCATAAACATTTCAGATTGATGTGTAGCACTCGTTTGCATATTCAATCTTGTTGCATTTTTGCTTACAAGGGTCGCTAGTGGCAGAGGCATTTAAGAGCCATATGATATACTACACTGCCAAATGCTAGAGGGCAAATGAAGGCACAGTGTTTGATGGTGACTGACAAAGAGTGTTTGTGTTTCTCCAAGTCTTACCAACGTATTCAAATTCCTCCTTTAATGCCATGCCGTTATGGGAGAGACACTGCTGACATATGAGAGCAAATCTATAAGAAAAGAAAGACAATGGAGTTATGAGAGCATACAGAGCAGCAAGATAATTCACTGTTAATCGTTGGAAATGATTCTCATTTAATCATTAGCTACATAAGGAATACATAGTCAGTTTCCTTTATTTAGTTCTTGCATCAGAATTAATTTATGGTACTTATCCAAAATCATTCCAAGGTAGGAAACTGTCCATACAACACGTTCAAATATGTAACTAGAAAAGAGAATGTGTCCAGTGAAAAGCAGAGATTTTGTACCTGTTCTGAGGGCCATCGCCAACAAGATACTCGATGACTCTGTCCATAGCGCCTCGATCCCTTGGGAGCACGGGTCTGGCCAGGGGTGGGCCTGGAGGGTGCATCCCTGTTAAAGCACAACATCAATGGCTGTTAGACACAGTCTGAAGTCTTAAGCACATTCTGCACTGCAAGCTGGCCCGCTTACAGTTAAAGCTCAGGGAAATCTTGAGGCTGAGACTCACAGTTAACTGCACAAACCATGATGAATTTTACTCAAAACTCTACCCCTTTATTCTTAATGACTGAACGCTGGATCTCAGTTGCAAAGCACGTCCAGAATCCCTGCTGTTTTGGCGAGTAGTAATTAATATAATCTAACATCAAGAGCAATCATAGGAAGATGACTGGTCATTTCTGTGAGACTTGGCAGAGTCTTGGTATCCTGCTGGTTATTAATTTACCAACATATGGAAACTCTGTGGTGACTCTTTGTATCAAATTGCTTTTCACTTTCAATTTTCCACAGAAGAGGGTGATAACATCAAGTCGTGTAAACCATTTGTGAGGTGTTCCCGATGCCAAAGGCAATTTCACCGAGCATTAAAAGACATTTAGTGAGATTCCACCACTATTGCCCAGAGAACAAATGCAGGTCTGGCTAATTAATCATAGTTAATGTAATCCTGATTTGTGCATACTTCACAGTTGGCATTCCACATGGCAATTGCAGCATGCGGCTTCCTCTAGAAACATGTTTTCTTTACTGTTTGCATCTTCTATTGAGAGTTCATAGTCCAGAAATAATTCACAATGAATATTCAATCCCTCTACATGCCACAGATGTCATCTGTTTCTAACAACTGTTCAAGGGAAAATATTAAATGGTGTTGGCTGGCTTTTGAAATCTTTGAAAGCAGCTTTAAATGAAAGGAAAAAAGCATCATATCCCATGTGTGAATATTCTGACGATATTTAAGTTTTGCCTACTTATAATTTTAGTTCACAATTCTTACCTTGTTTGAAAGAGGATGAACCTTTAAGTAAGATATTTAAAACTACATTCATATAATTACCCATTACAACTTCTGTATAATATATACCACCTTTCTGACAACACACACACCACAGGGCCTTGAGCAACTGGGGACACAGAGCCAGGGAAGAGTAAATCACACCTTAATCGACCACATTATGATGTGGTCCCCCTGTGTGCAGGTAACTCACCGATTCCTGGAACAGGTGTTCCAGGGGTCACAGGCCTCCTCATCAAGCTCTGCTGAGCAGCTATAGCCGAAAGGCCCCTCTCTGGGGGTCCACCTGGAGCAGAGTGGGAAGATCGGCCAGGATAGGTGGGCCCAGAGGCAAGAGGAGGGCGTGTAGCAGCTCCTCCACTATTCACCACCAGTGTGGGGGTTTTGGGGATGACATTGCGCTGGCGAAGCTCTAACACAGAAACCATTGCAGGAATTTTAACAATATTCAAACTTGGTGAGAGAGTAGGAAAAAGAATACACCTCTTAAGAACTTATTGCTACCTTGTCCTGGTTTTGGAGTCATCTGTGGTCCAACTGGAGTGGATTCCAGCTCCTTTACACAAAACAAGAGGACGTTAGAGCATGTTTTTCAGTATGGAACACACCTACATAATGTTACATTATCTTTTAAATGATAACAACATAACTCACCATTTTTTTCTTGGAATCAGGATCAAATCTCTCCAGAATCATTTTAGCATTTTTATACGTCTCAGTTTCCATAACTTCTTCAAGCTGGACAAAAACAGTCAGAAGAGATATAAAGAGAAATGCATTTTTCCAAGACATTACTCAGTGAAATTATTCCTATAATGGCTCCTTTGCAGAGTAATCATTAAATGATCAACTGATATAATTAATAGTAGTTTTATAAACACACATTAATATCTCAGAATCACCTACCATAACATTCAAAGTTTACTTGACTGAGAAAGTGCAGCCTGAAGTTACCCGAATGTACATCTTCATTTAAATCATGTACTAACATTCCTTAATGTTTACATTTAATATGAAGAATAATTACATTCACTACTTCGATAATGGAGAGTGTGAAAATCCATCAGCACTAATTATTGAAAGTTATTAGACTTGACAGAGGATGACAAGCAATTTCTCAGATTTATTTCTTTCCTGCACTAAATGCTATTAATTAAAGCGACATTAGTAGGGCGGGTTAAGTCACTGTACCTATCAAACACTGTCTGTATAGATGCTATATTAGCAAGTATCTAGCTGGAAATGCTGAGAGCATCATTATGAGCTGTTCTTATATTAGCAAATAAAGCCTTTACTCCACGAGATACAAAATTACAATGAGTTCTATAGAGATGAGGAGATTTAAATTGTTTCTCTCATTTTTCTGACCAGTGTGAGACTCACATGAGCAATTGTTTTCGAAAAGGTCGGTTGGTTGATCTCTTTAGCTGACAGAGTTTTTTTTTATTACATTAGAGAGAAAATCTCAAGAAGAAACGGGTACAAAATAATGAAAAACCATTAAGTTTGGTATTGAAATTAAAATGTGTTTTTTCCATCTCGAGGACAACGTACACTGATTTGTAAAGCTCCCTTCCCCGTCATATTACAGCTTTTTGGCATAAGAATTATTCTTTGAAAGTGCAAAATGTGCAGTGCTTGATCCTTAGTCTTTAGAAATATGCTATTGTATATATTATATTTCTAGGGGACTGGTCTTCTGAGTGTCCCAAAGATAAAAACAAGAAGACACTTTCTGTGCTCCAACATTATAGACCAGTTTACCTGTGGACATTAGGCATGCATGTTCTGATGATGCTTTTTTAGAGTAAAGCTAAAGACCCACTTGTTTACTGTTGTGTATGAGTCATGAGCTGTTTGTACGTTTCCCTGCTATCCTGTCTTGTGTTTTTACATGTTTTTATATTGTCTGTTTTTATAAGCCATGTACAGCACTTTGATTGAAAACACTTTATAAATAGATAAATCTATTAAAATTATATATATATTCATTGATGTGTAGCAGCAAGATGCTTCGCTCTTACAGGAAGTTTTTATTTCCGGTCTAAGCAAAACTATAGACCAAACAGAATACTGTATGAGATTTGAGAAACATAAAAGAGTTACTTACTATTTTCCTTTTTTGTGCTTTAAGATCCTCTAATTTGTCATCTGAAAAAAAACACAAAAAAAAACCAACACCAATTTCAACATCAAATAATCAATATATATATCTTCTATAGCAAACAGTAAAAATGAAAAGAATAAGCTTACTATTTTTTTCAGTTCTCCGTGAAAAGATAATTATAAGTAGTTTTCGAAGTAACCACACTCTAAAGAAACAAAGGGGAACATGTTACACTGTAGAGACATCTTTGAGAAAATGTGGAGCAATGGATGTTAAAAACAAATTGTATGCCCTTACATTAAAGGAAATATTAGAAAGGGAATAGCCAATATGAGCCGCCCCATCATCTGTTCAGGCAGGTACCAGGAATACACCACGATACACATGATCAGGTAGAGCAGAAATGAGTAGAGAATCAGCCGCCCAACCCATATCTTCAACTGCTTCTGATACTTCTCACCGTACTCCTCAAGGGTCTGTATTTCCTGGGAGAAAAAAAAAAAAAAAGAGTTTAATACATGCACTGAGCTTATGTTTTCAAATTCTCCAAAGGTCCAAAAGTAACAGCAATATATAATGTGGAGCAAACTATTAGTCAATATATTGAAAATGGTAAGATAAAACACAAAATAAAAAAGTATAAGCGATAAAAAAGGGAAAAAAAACAACAACAAAAACAAACGGGATCCTCATGATCCTTAGCAACAAATAAATAACTCAAATAATATAGTTCATGGTTAAAGGGATAGGAAGAAGTTGAAAACTATACAACACTTTGTGTTTAACACAAAAACACTGTAACAACTGTAACATTCTGCTTTGTCTACATGTCAAAAGCAATAAAACACAAGAACTTTATTTATCTGATGTATTTAAGTCAAACTCAGTTTATTGTTTGATCGTCCATTTGAAAACTTAGTATGACTTTGGATACTTTTTGCATATTTTGAAATACACAATTCACCCAAAAAATGTTGATAAGTCAAAGTCAGTCTTCTTGGGAATATAATATTGTAGCTGTTCTGAAATGATTGTTCTGAGAAAGTGCCTCTTATTCTCAACCATAGAATCATTATTGATCATTTTTACTTTCACTTTACTCCAGTAGGGCTTGGCAATCATGCTTTATCCTCGCCGTGTTTTCTAAGTCACAATGGAAGTATTTCATGTCTTTAAATAGATGCAAAGGAAGAGAAGTCTTTTTGGATTAGCTGTAAAGTATATTTACTGTAAATTCACAGCCTTCAGGTAGAAAAGCCAACTATAGGTACATAAATGTAATCAAGTATCTCTTTGAAATTAACAAATGACTCATTCAGGGTATTTTTTAATAAGCATATATTACACCACAGGGTAAACCAGGATGCACCATCTGAAAATAGCGTGCAAACAGAATGGGACCCACTCTGGTCACTATGGCTCTGCTGTAACATGTGTGTCTGTCACTCAAACACTGGATAAAAAGATCTCACAGTCAGCCCTACAGTACATCATCAATGTGTCTGTGCCGTCCAACCATGCACAGGACATTTTACTGTAGCTATAATCAAGTATTTTTCTAAAAGAAACTAACAGGCTTGAGACTCTTGGCTTCATAACTTCAATGCCACCTGACCTCTTCAGTTTAGTGTCTCGAAGGGCAGGAGCTGAAAATAACCTTACACTAGCTTAACAGTAGAGGAGCACCAAAGCTCCATCAGACAGCTAATGAGAAGCTGATGTGGCATTCATTGACATATCTGATTACTTATGTTAAAAGGTGCACACTTATGAAACATGACTGCCAGAGCTTACTTTATTAGAAACAGGCTCAAATGGTCTCTAAGCAACAGTGAAGTAAATACCGGTAAGCAATATCGACTTCCTATACATGCATCCCTTATTCTAAATGTTTGCCATACCATAAGGCATACATACAAACTATCTAAAAATGTTATTTGAAAGATTTCACCTTTGTCTGAACAGAAATAGATCACTGTGCATAAGTACTCCAAAAGATGCTTTGGGCTATCTAGACATTAGCCAGAAAGGCCGTCCGTGAGAACCCAAATGCTAACATGTGAATAAAGAATGCCGGAGAATTCAGGGCAACAAGTGTTGAGGATTTCTCTTCCCTTTTGAGCTTGCCTGGTTCACTACATGTTTGAAAAGGCAACTCTTGAGGGTGTTGGACCCGACTCTCCAGACACTGTCCGGACACAACAACTCAACAGCGGGGGGCATCTGCAAACTTGGAAGCACTAATCCAGGGGTATGATGTACTAAATAATCTACCTCCAATTAAATGTAAACAGGACACAAGAAAATAAAGAGAGGATTGTTGAAACCTATCCTGAGGTTAAGCATACCTTATCGATCCCTTCCAAAATCTCCACAGTGGATGGTTTAGCCTGTAGGGCAAACATTGTGAAATACCAGTCAGCAACATGTTTAAAAAATAATCTGGAAACTTCCTCTTTTAACTTCCTACTTCTGCACATTTTGTGTATGCATCATGAGTGTTCTTCTGTTCTTTTTGTAATTCAGTTTGCCTATGCATGCCAATATAACAAGTAATGATAACATAATTGTGGTTATGTGTATACATCTTTCTAAAGCAAGTAAACATTATTTGTGCCTACAGTTTGGATTTACAGACCTACATGTGCATCAAAAGCTTAATTACTTAAAGTTAAGCTAACTGATTAAATATAATCTTGCTCCTTTACAAAACAAATCACAAATCATATTACCAAGTACTGTACCATATGAATGTAGTTTTTTATGCTGCATAATGTAAAAAGCTAAAATTGATGAGGGTATTTGAAACAAACCTTCCACCGAGAGATGACAGCCCCCATATTGATGAGGGAGTGTAGGATGTTCTGCAGCTGAAAGCCTCCTTTGATTGTCTCTTGCAGTAAAGCTCTCTACCTGTTGAAAACAGTGACTGACTTGAATATACACTCAGGTAGAAGTGTATTGTTTACATGCTATAATGAGGGCTTTCATTCAGAGGTATTTGAGAAACTTTGATTGAACTTTCGCCCTTGGAGGTTGTTTGTGAGGCGGATTTATGAGAATCAGCTTATCTTATATCCTTCTAATGAAATCTGGAAATTCTAACTAGTTTGTTAAGTATTGATGGGACTTAATGGAGTGCACAAAATAGTTGAATATACAGGAACCCATGACGCAATGCAACAAGAACCACAAATTACTACCTAAAACAAGACCTTTTACATTTACGCCTTAAAACAGTTAAACGAGAACCAGAACAGAATCCAGTAGAGCTGTTAATATGCATTGCTTTAGACACGTGTACATGTTTGAGTGCAACTAACCAGAAAACTGTTTACATGCGAAAAGCAGCACACACTAGTTGAGATTGCTTCATACATAACCTTCAGAACTTCACTGGGACTCCTCTGACAGCTGGACATCGTATTTTAATTACTTAAACTTAAAGTAATATTCTTAATACATCTGTGAAATGCACATAAACACTCTCTTTTTAGCCCTAGTAGAACTGTTTTATATGACTTTGCTAACTTAAAATAGCAAACTTCCTCTCATTGTTTCCGAAGGCAAAGAAAGTACATCGAAACAACGTCATTTGAATTCAGAGGCATCTCAGCAGCAACATTACAAGTTATATAACTGTGACTGTTTTTAATGTCCGTATTTGAAACAATGTTGCAGTTAGCATTCGCGCGTCACTAGCTCACCATGGCTAGCTGGATGCTAACTACTGCTCACACTGAGGGTTAGTGCAGTCCGCCCCTCAGCTCACAATGATAACACCAAACTTTGCTAACTTAGTCGATGCGTTTCATAAGCAAGTGTAACCTAATAAAACACCTGGAAAGTGAATGAATTACAGTCCCGTGTTTTGAAATACAGTCGTGTATTTACCTTGACAGGAGAGTTGTCCGGTTTCGACGTTTCGACAGCCTGTGGCAGGACTGGACTCACTCTGTCTGTAGACAAGATGGGGGAGTGTCCACTTAAAGAGCAGCATGGAAATAGAGCAACAGGGTCAACACGAAAACGTTTAAGCTTTAAATATTAGATTCAGCACTTTGATACCTACTTTCACTGCTTATTATTATGAAACACCGTTAGCCTTATCGCCAAAAGTAGTTGTAAGTCAACGGTGAACTTGTAATTAAAGCAATGGTTGAAATTGACTAAAGCCACAGCTCCACCAAAAGTACCAGGAACTTATTTTTAAGGGACTTAAAAGTTCCTTGACTCGTTTGCTATTTGTGTTTTCACATAGTTCTGAAGAAGAAGATTAATTTCTATACACAGTTCTACTTGTAATCAGGGTTATAGCTAATGCTTCGACAGGCTTAGTATTGTATGGGCGGGGATATTAGCTGTATAATGCAATCCTGTAACATATTGGCTATCATTTGTCGAGAAAATTAATCAAGAGCTTAATATCCATAAACAGATAGCTGCATGTACACCCAGCTATCAAATCAGTCAAGGAAGTAATCTTTCAACTCTAGCTATATTCTTGTTGCTCGGGTTGCTAGCTCACCAGTAAGGAATAGTTGAGCACACAGAAAAAAAGTTTTGGGCCCAATGTCCCAAATTGTTTATTTGAATATCCAGTGGCTCCACCAGATGACCAGATGCAAATTAGCTTTTGCTCTCAGAGGCTAGCCTATATCCAGGACACATCGATAGCTAATTGATTCAGAGATTGCATTAAGATGAGACAAAAAAGTTTGAGTTAGATGAGTGAAAAAGTCAAACGTTTTTTAAACAATTATACATCGGTTACACCTACATTATTTTGATCATAAAAGTGATCACAGCATAGTTATATAATAATTTATTAGCATATCCCCTGCAAATAAACATTATAGCCCTTGTTTATTTTATCAAATGCCATCTCTCCTGTCTAAAATACTGAGCTTACTAGTTTATAATGGTGAAACTGGTAGCCACTACTTCCTGAGAGCAATGCAAAAATATTTAAGCATGGTATAGCAACACAACCAGACAGTCAAATTTGCTGTAAATCTTGTAAATGCTGGGAGTACTCAACCAATCATGTGGATATTTAGTGCGGCAAAACCCATCAGCAACTCCGAGATTAGTTGATGCCACTTGGGAAGCATCAGCATGTGCTGTAAGTCAGTGGCATGTGCTGTGGCTGATGGCAAGCCAGAATAGGGGAGCAGCAGTATGTGCTGCAGTGGACTGTATGTCTTGTCCGTGACACCAGTACCACTAATCGTCTACCACCAGCATGATGCATATAAACTAAAACCAGTGGGCTCACTTTACGACATGTACATTTTAATAGGTTTAGATTTTCTGTCTTTATTGACAACGTAAATGGAACATAGTGCTGCTAAGGAATGTACAAGTTTCTCTCCTCTGTTTTTCATGTGTATTCAAAGTATGTCTTTTAGTTATCTCTGTGATGACGGTAAAAACAAAATAATTGACATATACTTGCCCATGATACCAGTAAGCTCGTTGAAGAGCTTATCCCATCTATCTAACAAGGTTAGCCTATAGCCATCGTAGCCAGTCAGAATAATCGATTGCAGAATTAAGAGTGCGATCTGACTTTGCATCAAAGATCATCATTTATGATTTTTTTTAACTGACTCCTGAGTCCGTCAATAAAGATGATGATGAAATATACATGCAGCTAAACATCTATGCCAGTCATGATATGCTGGTAAATACACTTAATTCGGTGTTAATAGCAGTTTAGCCATTGAAATATTAAAATATGTTCAATTTAAAGAGAAACAAAAATGCTCTACCAGCTGTTGTGTACAACTCCATTTAACCTGCGTTGTAATTAATACATGTTTTCCTTGATTTCTTGTATGAAAATGCTCATTTGATCTGACTGATTCAGACTACTGAAGCCTACATTTTTGCGATAATGTCTGCACCAAAGTTTTATGCGATTTATTCAATAGTTTTGAGGCAGTTAACTTAAAACCAAAAATCTCCAACTCAAGGTGCCACTAAAGGAAAACTGATCAAATTTGTTAAGACACCATCTAGAACCCATAAACGTGCACACACATTTATGAATTAGTCCATTCAGTTGACACTAGAACATAAGAGACTCAATGAGAGGAAATTCCACCGACTGCTGGTAGAAAGTTGTAGGATTCATCCTCTTGGAACTGTGAATGTCTTTACCAAATTTCAAGGCTGTCGGAGACTAAATGTGGATGCCCCGTCTGGACAAAAGTGGTGGACAGACAACACAATAGTCCAACATTTACCTCCCCAGACCCGAATAGAAAGCATGGCTGAAAAAGTTACAACTGGTGCTGTAAAGTTTTGCTCTGCACTGGTGTTGGCAGCACAGTTTTTATAGTGCAAAAGAAGAAAGACAAACTGGAGCAGACCCCCAATAAATGTGTGAATTTTATGCATTGCTTGGCTGAGCAGACAGTCGGACATCTCATTTTCACCCACTGCTTCAACACGCCTGGTCATTGTAAGGGTCGACTAATGCCAACATACACGCCACAAAAACACTGGCCAGCGGTCAACCACAGAGATTCAACCATGGCCAAATGGCACTCAAAGGCTACCGTCAGCTTTGGGTTTTAGGCCCCCTTGTTTTTTTTTCTCATCTTAAGACTGCTGAAGTCATGTTTGCTCTTCAGTAAATAAAGCCAAATTCAACTGTGCTTTTAAAAAATGTGTGATCAAGAACAACATGATTGGTGTAGATAAACATCTGAATAAAACATTTATTCCAAAGGACATTGTAGCTATGGTTATTTTTATTTCTGCCTATTTTGTGTTCCAATTAAATGTTGATGTAAATTACTGGCTTGCAACAAAATGGCTTCTGATAATGCACATTATACATACTACAAAAGCCTTAAATAATTATACGTATATAGGTCTTTAAGGCAGTCAGACACATTTTTCCTGTCTAGGCCAGGTAACATGTCCCATGTTTTCATTAACTGCTTAAAGTCAGGAAGTCACATTTTACTGCTTTTTAACAATATTGTTTAAAAAAAATATCATTTTAGCATTCACACAGATAGGAATCAGAAGACAAAGTGGGGATTGACATGAAAATATGGTCTCACTCAAAGCAAAGTGATTACCTCAGTAAGCCACCAGGAAGTCCTATTTATAGATAGCCTTTATTTAATCATGTAATCCCATTGAGATCCAGATCCCATTTGCAAGTGAGCCTATTTAATGTAACCTTTTTTAAACTAGGAAGTCACATTGAGACAAGATAGAATCAGTTTGTTTCATTTTTCAATAGAAAAAACTGCAGTTTAGGGCATGATTCCTTTATTATAATACAATAAAATGCATACAAACATAATCTCACAACGTGGCACAACATACAGCTTTTAAACTTTATTTTTCTTCAGGTAAACTTGAACAGTCGATACAAAGAGGGTTCTTAAGTTTGAGGGAGTCTCTCAAACTTTGTCCCCTGGATCTTGCGGCCTATAACTCCCCACATAAAGGAGCCATGTTGTCAGGTAACCCTTTTATTGAATAGATTAGTAAATATGGCAAATTGTTCTAAGCTTACTCTGTACAATGCATCAAATGGCAACATTTTTTGTATTTTCATATTGTCCCTTTACAAATAAAGTAAACTAAACAATTTTTTTCCCAAATAGCAGTTCCTAGAGACTCCATATGAAGAATTTATACATGTGTTTATTTTATAGCATTGTATAAGCCGTCTACAAAATTGTATAAAGTTTTAATCCATTGTGGCAACTTGATAACCACAAAAAGGTTTACTATACACAGTAAATGGCTAATAAGTACAATGTGGTGAAACAAGCATGCAGTTGGATTGAAAGAAATAGTAAAACTTGTTGCAGCATGTAAGCATCTTTTTTTTCAACCTTCTGGTTGTCCTGAAAATGAAGAACAGAAGCCCAGATTGCCCACATAAAACCTGAATAACAAAAAGGAGCTTGTTGCATCGTGTCATGTGTTATCCGCCTACTTGTTTGATCCCCTGAGGAGTATGAAGTGCCAGCATGAATGATTCTTCTTTGAAGATCTTTACAACATGGAACTCAGTCCTCCACAAACTATGAAACAGACATGAGGATATACAAATGTGATAGTGAGCTAGCACTCCTAACATAGTTGTTATAATAATACTTTTTTTAACCTAGTTACTTATGAGCTTTTTCAACATCATGCAAAAGATTGGGCAGAGGAACTAATGTCCTTATATACTTCCTGGTTCTACCATGTTTGAAGATCAGGGGGTCCATTTAAGTCTGTTTTTGACGCAAACATATTTTCATGTTGCCAGTAATTACACAGATGTTTGTTAATGTAATTGCTTTGCCTTATTTGAACTAACTAACACAAATTATAAATGTATAAATTGCTGTGTATATGTGTAAATATCTTGCTAGCTCCCGCGCTGTTGGTTTGATCTGGTTCAAATTGGCTCCTGCAGGGTATGAAATGGCTGGTTAGACTACTGCAAAGGTTTGCTGCTCGTTTGTGTTGTTGGGTCTCATATGCAATACATTTTCAAACCATAAGTTAACCACTCTTTGCCTTTGCATCCTCACATATTCTTGATGAAAGGCCAACATGTTACCACTTCACTGTGATGTCTACTGTCCAAATGCTTCAGGTGAGCAATAGGAACTGAAGCTCCACCAGTGGCTCAATGCTAAAGTTAGATTTTGGACCGCACTGTGGGTGGGTTGTAATTCAAAATAAATAGGCCTACATCATATTTCTTTCTAATCTTTTCTTTCTTATGATTTTCTGGCATTGTCAGCCTTGTTTCAACATAGGCTGTGACCAAGTTGGCAAACAATTTGATGTGGCTAGCTAGGCCTGGCTGTGAGTTAGCCACTGACTTTATAAGTTTAAACCAGCTAGCTCAGTAACGATTTGCAATGTTAGCATTAGCTTTATTAGCTAGTTTGTTCTTTTTCTGATGTTTACATATGTTTATACATTGTCATTTAGTGATTATGGTGATCTATATGGTAATTAAAAACACATAATTGTACCTTTTTTATTAGAGCTAATGTGAAGGTAACTGATATTAGCTGGTTAATTTCATGGTAACTAACTTGATTGACTGTTATAGTTGCTCTGTGAATATTATTATATTGTGAACATTAAATGTCTGTAGCTTTATCATATTTTTTGCTAACACTGCTCCAGCACTTTTAGCTTAGGTTGTACTTTTAACTTTTGACTTGCTGCAGCTTTTATTATTACTAAAGCTATTAATTTAAATGGCTGTAACATGAGGCTGTTGCAAGATTACTGTTGTTGTTGCTGGCACTGCTAGCAAGCTCTTTCAATTACCAACTACACTGTCGGTCAATGGAAATCCCTTTTTTGTGTGTATACTTTCAGGAATCTGTGCTTTCATCTGCTGATACTGGAAAATCCCCTCTTTAACTGGCAGAGTAGGCTGGTTGATTTCATCTTTATTTGATCCCTTGACCTGGTTTCATTCCTGAGGACTCATCAAGTTCATCACTGAGGCCTGACTGAACAACAAAAATCAAGGTGAGACAATATACACCCATGTCGGCACCCATATCTGAACTTGCAGCACAAGGTGAGTACACAATGGCAATACAATGCTGAATCTTTCAAACTATGCATTTCTATGTAGGTAAAATGCTTAATGAATGTTTTGCTTTCCAGTGTCTTCTTTAGTCATCACTGAGAAATTATGATTTCTCTTGCCAAATCTCTCAGAACCAAACTGGGGCATTTATTGTAACCCTTGATAGCCACAATAGGGAATGTTTTTTTCATCATAGTGTTCCCATTCATCTTGAGAATTAAGAAGAAAATGTGACCACATATTTATCACACATGTGTTGACGTTGTTAACGGTCACTGGTACATACATCACTCAAATTATGGACCAATGAGAAGGTCAAAACAGAGTTAGTAATGGAAGCTAGACTTAAACTGTTTAATTATTAGCATTGTTACAGTAGATTGGATCTATATGGATACAGTCTTTTTAAATGTGTGGTAAATTGTTGTCCATTTTCTGTTGAAGTTAATTTTATGGAACTGCAGGGATACGACTGGGAAAAATGGGTTTGGGGTTGTGTGCTATATTGAGAGCTACTGGCTTCTTTGAAGAGCTTCAAGTTTATGGATGGGAGCGTTTTCCGAGCATTTTCTTGTTGAAAATAAAAAACTTGTTGAAGAAATTGGTGACAATATGAAACAGCCCAGTTCTTTGAGTTACCTATGATGCACTATTTGCTGGCAATGCTATTGAATTCATGGTGTTGTTGCTAACTGTATTGTTGATTATGATTACAAGGTCTTTCACTTGCAGAACATCTGGTGGCCAAATGGTAAAGCTGCATAACATGTAGCCAGTGTTCGCAGTGATTGGATCGTTCTGGGGCGTTCAGTGTTATATAATTGCATCAGTGCAATCAGTTGTAACTTTTTAGGTATTTTATTCAATTTTTTTATCTCATATGTGCATTTTAGCTGTAAATTGTTCCTTAGTTGACCCAAAATTCACAGTATTAAAATGTCTACATCAATATAAGACTAGATATTTGAGAAAATCTTAGTTTATTCAGTTTTGGCATACTAACAAATGAACATACTCATTCAAATTAAACTAGAATTTGACTGAAGCATTGCACTAGCTGAAAGTTTGCACAGTTCATCCATTAGAGAACAGATCATTTTTGTACTTCATTTTGTTGCAATTGTAGTTGATGAGACGATTCTCAACATCAAATTTTGTGCCAGTCCATCTTAAAGTTATTGTTCTTTCAAATTGGTGGATTGATGACAATAAGCAAGGCCATTCCCAAAACAATCACTTTTTAATTTTTCTTTGGGCCATTTTGCCTCTATTGGATAGGACAGTGTAGAGAGACAGGAGAGACTGGGGCAAGACATGCAGCAAAAGGCCAAAGCTGGAATCAAACCCACAGCAACAAAGGACTATAGCCTCAATACATGGGGCGTGCAACACAACTGCCAGACCATCTGGTGCCCCCCAAAACCAATCATTAAGTATTGGTAAAATAAAATTTGGTCAAAAAATCACTGAATACATTTTCCAATGTATTTCTATCATCTGTAGTTCTGATAAGTATTTGGTCATATTTGTAAAAAAAAACAAAAAAACAAAAAAAACACGGTTACATTATCATATCATTATTAATGATCAATAGTATGACTGTTTTGAACATGTATGTTGCACATATTTCAGGTCTCTGTTTATTCTTCATAAGCCCACCAGTATTGATTGCTATTATTTTGTCTTATTTTGAGGGTCTGCCTCACATGAGTGGCCAGGTGTATTCTGGAGTCCCTCAGGGTTTTTTTTTTTTTTTTTGCTTATCATAACGATTGAATATGTTGATACTGTAACGCTGATGGAAAATATACTTACACATATTCCCTATTTTGTATTTAATTTCCAAACGTGACGGTCTAAGCTCTTCTGCTTCCTCCTCAAAACACTTAACAGTATTATATAACATATTTATATCTCTATATATTTATCTTTTATTTCAAGTCATTTTTTTCTTTTGCTTTGTATTTCTGCTATTATGAGGCATTAAAGACCAGATCAGGTCTTAAAGCTGCATACATGCATAAGGAGATGTGTCATTTTGAAGAACTCTTTCAAAGTGAAACTTGTCATACTGGAGAAATCCAAAAAGAAAGGTGCTCACTGTGGAGAAGTGTTCTCACGTCATCTTGTGGGAAATAAAAAAACGTTTAGCACACTCGTTTGAGTGCATCACTCCCCAGAAATGTGCTCAGTTCTGCAAACATCTTTCCAAACATGGTTCTTTAGCCACAAGCTTCAGGAGATTCTACTTGCTAAATAAATAATCTTCTTTTTTATGTATAACCCTTGAATTATTCAAGTCTTCACTTCTGCATATTTAGTCAAAAAATGTAAAATAAGAAACCTCTGGGGACAAAGACTCATTAAGGAACTAAACTAAAGACAAGTCTAAAACTTACTGACTGTAATGAGAAAAACTATTCAACTAAAAATTATTTATAAAAATAAGTAAAACTCAAAACTGTAGACTTTTAATCCTGATCAGTCTGATCAAAGTGGACTTAAATCTGACCTGAAATCTATTTGACTTTTGGGGATTTTGATATTATAGGTGACTATAAGGGAATGTTAAGACTGTTGCTATTTCCAATGGTAGTGTGTTGTTTTCTGTCAAAAGTTTCTACCGAGCACTGTATTATCCTATTCAAATTAGAGAGCGTCAAAGTGGTTCTCTGTAAGACTACAAATGAACCTGGGACCGAACAGTTTCAGGGTAGAGAGGAATTCAAGATGAAACATGGAAATGAAAATGTAAATGCACCGTTTGTTTTTACTTTAAAAAAAAGAGTATTAGGGGGCGCTGGTGTCCTGGTGGTTGGTGCGCACACCCCTTATGTAGAGGTTAGAATCCCTGTGAGGGGGAATCCCAGGTTCAAATCTGACCTATGGCTCCTTTCCCGCATGTCGTTCCCCACTCTCTCTCTCCCCAGTTTCTGACTCTATCCACTGTCCTATCTCTACATTAAAAACATTAGAAGATTACACATCTAAAAATGAATAAATAAACATCTAAATAAGCCATGCATTCAGCATGTGCAGCCTTTCCTTGAACCATGATTATTTAATTTTTTTTAAATTTAGCTGGATATTGTATTCTGTATTCTTGATAATTGTTATTTAAAAATGTGTTAAAAAGGGTCTAAAATGTATAAATAGTTGATGTTACAGGAAATATGTTGTGTTAAAGGTTTAAAGAGGTATTTTTTAAACATTATTTTTATTACTTTCTGGAATGTTATAAGGATTAATGTCCAAAATCTAAAACAAAAACTACAGCTCCTGATAAAGGTGTCTCAGGCTCACCACCTTAACCGTTTCCAGAGCTGAGAATCACTGCAAGAATTAGGCTTTAAACCAATAAAACCAATTTCCAAACATAATTGAGAACATGTTTCAATACATATGCATGAAAAAAGGATTTTCCATCCGGTCGACTCACATGCTCATGTAATTGATTGAGGGGATGACCTGTTGTATTAAATGTTATTTGAGAACCATCAAAACGCGCAAAATTGCAAATTGCCCAGCTTGTATCTGAATTAATACCTCATTCATCATCATTATGAGTTGATAAGTTAATTTAACCATTTCATTCTGTCTTAATGAGCTATAGTTGAATTAATGTCATGTAATATATGAAAGTAACATTTGAACAGAGGCAATGATTTGAGACAAACAGAGCAGGGACTACTTTAGAAGCATAATGGTGGCATAAATCTCTGCAGGCTGCACTTCATGTGGCTCTGTACACTTCCAGCTAAATATGATTTTTCTTTTTTTAACCTGAAGAGGATTTTAGGTGTATATGCTTTTGTGATGAGATTTGATTGATTTCAATGTTTGGATGTAACATCTGGTATGTCAGTTGTAAAGACTGCATCAAATTCAGAAGTGGGGACAATATGTTAAAGAAAATTCTGAGATGTTGGATTGTTATGAACAGATTTGATGTGAATGCATGCTTTAGAGAAACAAAGGACAACATGTGGAGATTTTAGTTACAATAATGTTATCTAAAAGCCCTCAATGAAGACCCTCTTGGGCTTCCAGTCCTTCATCTGGCCCTTGAGTGACTGCATGTGACCATTAAGGGCTCTGTGCTGTCTTCTAGTTCCACCTTAAATGCGTTTTGGCCCCGCTTGCTCCCTGTAGTTTGGGTTTTTTTGTCCTCCCGCAGCAGCTGTCACCCTGCATTACTCGCAGTCAGCTAAATGAAACATTATTCTAAACATATGCATCGTAATCAGTCCGGTCACACTTACAAGAACACGCGTTAATAAGGCAATCAATCACTGTGGAACAAGCGAGTTGTTCTGTAACAGCTCATAAACAGTGTGTAATGAAGAATTGGAGGTTAGCATGACACGGCGCTGATCAGATAATCAATGTCAAAGATGCGATGAATGTCAGTAAATGCACTTTTCATGTCGTTTCTATAAAATCCTCAATTTACAACAAGCAGTTCAATTACCCTGAAAATACAGTCAATTAAACGGGGCTGATTGGACAGTAGGGGCAGGATCATCGATCTTTGCATTTCTATCTCGCTGCTGGACATTTAATTTGGTTTTTCTATTAGCACCGAAATAAAGAAAATATAAAATATATTAAACAAGCCCAAAGATTTATTTTCTTGTCAAAAACCATTCGGCGAAGGTGACAGACAGTCTTCTGCATTATGATGAATTCTTTTTTCAGTCGTGCACATTGGATACAAAACTAATCGTGTTATTGTGGCCGGTGTTTTTCTGGCCTCTTGTCTTCTCCCTTTTACACCTCCATCTATCTCAATGCTTTTGTTGTACGGGTTTCAACCCTCGCTTTAGTAAAGAGCAAGGAAACACGGTGATATATCACGCCCATATTTGCTGCCCTAATCCTATTTCTTTTAATGGGGACGTTCAAAAAAGCAACTTATCTTGGAGTCCCCCGGGGACGTTCATGGAGGAGGCTGTATTTTAACCAAGTGCAATTAACGACAGTATCAGCTTGTATCATTTAGAGGTAATGTAAAAATAATGGTAAATTATAGGGCCGGAATGACCCGTGATGGCAGGCCTCATATTCCCTGTAGCTTTCCACGTGATTTTAATTAATATTACACGGTGTTTTCTATAGAAATGGTGTCACAGCACCTAAATAAGCATAGCATGTCTTCATTGTCCCAGTTGAATGCTTTAACGTATAATGTCCTTAATAAAGCCTATAGCTTATTGTAAAAATAAAAATGTGCATTCTTTAACAATCAAATCTAGTTTGAAATAAAACGCGATTTATTTTACCACCGTCAATCTCTGCGTCATCAAGAAGCCTCATGAAGCGGTAATATGTAAAGTTTTTTTCTTTATTTCCCAAGAACAAACACGATCAATAAATAACATGATTTACATTTCATATTGCACATTTTTTTTCAAGTTAAAATATTTAAATTCATACAGTCATTGATAATTTAAATACAGAGATATAGCGTTATAACAGAGACCCAGGGGACAAAAGGCCAATAATATTTTCATCATTTAAATTTCAGTGCTCGATTAGCAGCCCTTTAAAGCCTCCCAAGAAATGTTCTCCATCTCCAAAATTCAGTGTTAATTTTTCACAAAATACAAATCATGAATTTGGACTACAATGGTGAGTTCACGGGCGAATTTGTAGGCTAAGTGATGGTCCTTGTTGGCGTGTACATCCAGTGTTTCAACATTAAAAAAAACATTCAGCAAGTCACAAAAAAATAAATTAAAAAAAACATTTTTTTAAAAACAGCCTACCGTCCACATTTCCTGAAGCTTTTATTTTTCAGGGCAAAAATCAATAAATCAGTTTTCAACTATCAGTAGGCCTAGGACTAACCCATCATTTTTGCAAAATATTTCACGATTTACAGGTCACATGTTTTATAATTAACATATCAGTGATGTCCCAACAGGAACGAATAAAATAGCACATAGCTATTTTCTTTTGTACAGGCGCAGACCGATTTTAAAGCCGGGCTATTTTGTCTGAGTGAGTGTGTGTGTGTGTGTGTGTGTGTGTGTGTGTGTGTGTGTGTGTGTGTGTGTGTGTGTGTGCAGTGTGTGCGTATGTGTGCTGAGGAGAAGGTCCTAAAGGGATTACACTCCTATGAAAATACTGGATTTGATATAATGAGGTTCAGCAATGTAAATAGAGAGAGGCTACTGTGTGTGGAGGTATCAGCAGGCTGCTTTAATATTTTTACATGTCAAATAGAAGCCTTATACACGATGCATTGTGTACCAGCTCTGTCGCTTTGTTCAGCCTCTTTTGTATGTCTAATGACTTCCCTCCGCGGGTTGTTAGCACTTGACAGCGGGTCTCAAAACGAGCAACTTCCTTACAGTCGTGTATTCAAAAGAGCTCCATCTAGGTACATGATTGGCAATTTTTGTCATGATCCTCTCATTATTAACATAAAAATTGACACCAAAAGACGCGGTGCAGAATTATATGCACCTTTCTGAGCTGATTAGGGAAGTCCCAAAAGAGTAGGGGGCTGGGTGTTGAAGGGGGTAGTCCTGCCAAAATCTAACTCCATTAGGCCTAGCCTATATAGTGAAGAAAGATATGCTGCTGGGCAAGAATAGCACACACGTTCTGCTAGCTAAATTTAGGTAGCATAATAAGCTGAGTTTGTGTGGACCAAAGGAGTGAAGGAAGGCTTTGTCACGATGGAATCTAGACATTTTACAAGAAGAAAACTGGAATAGTGGATAAATTATAGTCCTGCGTTTAATTTATAGCTACGATTTGCAAGGAAAAAAACCCAGATAACTTTAAAGGGAATACAACCTAGAAATGGAAAAACAAAAATAAAAAACAAATCCAGTTTAGTCCATAAAAAACTGCTCTAGTGGCACAACACACCGGCACGAGATTTTAGAAAAGTTTTGTGGGAGTGAGTTTAAAAATGTTCGTTACTCAGCTATTTCCCTAAAAGAGCTATTGTACTTTATGAAATTAATCTGTTTTTTTGTGTGTATGTAGTTGTAATGCTGCTTATTAACTCCAGGTGTATTTTGAAAGAAGGCCTTTTCCCTACAGTAGGACAAAAGCAAAAATATGACCCGTTTATGTGTAGGCTGTGTGTCGAGTTATCTGTTGAGTGAACTTTCCTCTCGCGGGTCTGGAGACGGGACTGAGGTCTTGCTGAGAACAGCTGCAGAATAGGGCAGAAATCCACTCTCGGATCTTTGCCCGGAAGCTGTGCAGGTAAAGTCAGAGCTCGCGCTCCTGGAGCCGAGCGCGCTCGCGGCCTGGCTGCTGTGGCAGCTCAGACACGAGCAGGGCCCGGATGCTGATGGCGCACTGACCGCCGCCGCCGCCGCTGCTGCTGCCGCGGCTGCCGACGCTGCAGCGGAACTATTGAGGCCTGCGGGTGACTGGTAGAGTCCCGGGTGCCGGAAGCTGCACAGGAGCTCTGGCCGTGAATAAGGGTGGGAAAGCGCCCGGAAAGTGTCGAGGGGTCGGATGGAGGTGGCGAAAGGTGACGAGGCGGCACTGGTGGCGGCCGCGGCGGCTGCTGCTGCTGTGACACCGACGTGCGGATAGTAATGTAGAGGCATGTGAGAGTGGAAAGGGTATGGTAGGCTTCCTGTAGCTGCCGCGTGCGTCATCATGTAGGTGTAGAAGCTGGGGTCTGCGGGATGGGGCCAGGACATCGCCAAACGCTGCCGTTTGTCCTTCATCCGCCTGTTCTGAAACCACACCTGTACAAAAAAAATAAACACAAGGGCCATACTGAAGCTGCCATGTTGTTTTCAAGCTCTAAATTTAGACACTGAGCCATGCTGGGAAAAAATATGTAGCCTATATAAAGGCTTTATAAATGCTCATAGGCCTAACTGAACAACAAAAATGCTCAATTGTCACATTCAATGTGCATAAAGATAGGCTCAAAATAGGAGAAATGTATAGGCTAGTTAATAGTAGGCTAGCATTATTTTCTTTGCTATAGGCTGTATTTAAAGCAGATGCCTTGGAATGCATTTTACACCAAACGGTCAATTTGATCCAATTTGATAAATACATTAAAAGATTTGTGTGCACAGTTTAAAACAAATAAAATACTAGGCTACAAAAATTGAAACAAATATCAGAATGTTTTCGTTTTTTTTTTTAACTGCATTGTAATATAATAAGCTAGTTAATGTTTTCTCTGCACAGACACACACAGACGCACACAGCGGACAAGAATAATGAAGATTAATCTGTTACCTTAATGGTCGTTTCGGGCAGATTTAGCGCTGCAGCTAATTCACATCTTCTCGGCCTGGAAACGTAATTTTCCCTGTAAAACTCCTTTTCCAGTCTTCCGATCTGTTCTCGGGTGAAAGCAGTCCTATATCTTCTCACTTGGTCGGAATTAGAATTGTTTGATCCCGATGAGTTACCGTTCATATTCGCGAGGGAGTTTGAGCTGGAGGACCCAGAATCTGAAAAACCTGACGAAAAATAAATTTTTAAAAAAGGGAAAAAAATGTAAAATTATAGGCATCAACAATAATAGACATCGATCATGTAGAAAAACAGAGTAAGACTCCTATATTTGACTTACAAATAGCAATAAAACCAATAAGTTATTTCAAGGTGTTTCAAAATATATATAAAACAATTTCATAAATATTTGTTGTATTTTACGTTCTTGCATTGTTAAAATTAATTTATAGTGGGAAAAATAGGATAGTGTATTATTACTTCAGGAATGAGGAAAGTAGAAGAAGAAAATTTAATGATAATAATGATAATAATAATAATAATTGTCTATGTGTTTAATATGTTTTTTTTGATAGAGAATTTTTTGTTTTTAAATAGAAATAGTAGTAATAATCACAATATTTCCATGAAACTTGACTATCAAATTTGAAAAGCAGATATACAGTATGTGAGTTAAAATAAACTGGTACCTTTGTTGTTCTCCTTGTGCTGGCTCGGGGAGCGGTGCGAAGGGCATCCCACCTCCACATCACTGTTAATATCTGAATCTGGAGAAACCTCAGAATAAAGACTCATTTTCTTCCTGCTTTCTGACGAAGAAATCTCCGCCGAGGAGTTATTTTCACTGTTGTGGTGCGTGCCGAAAAGACTGTCAATCTCAAATTTGCTTTTCGTCGGGATGTCCCCCAGATTTCCATGAAGCTGAGCCGAAGTTATTCTCGGGCTGAGCCGTCCGCTGTGCTGCGAGTTCTCCAGGGCCTCCAGCACTGAGTTTCCCGGGGTGCCGTCTGCGAGCCTCTTCCCTGCGACCGGACTGTGCAGCCCTCTCTCCATCAATATCATCTCTTTTCTTATCCTCTCCATCATTAGGCAGGACGACGAAGAAGAGAGAGAGAGAGAGAGAGAGAGAGAGAGAAAAACCCCACAACAACCCCTCAACACTTGTCCAAAAGAAGGGGGGCCGGCTGCAACACCAATGAGTTGTGTCGGAGCTAAATCCGCATGCAACTGTCTCTTAAATAAGTGTCTGTAAAGCTTTTTATAAGCAAGACGCGCAAAATGAAAGAATGTGAATGCAATCGACGAGCGACTGCTCAAAGTGAAGCGTGCATCCTCCCCGCGGCTGCAGAAATGTCATTCATCAAAAAGTGGATGCTGCTGTTCGCGGTTAAAATGCTCGGCTGACGTCGCTCCAATGATCATTTATTGTAACAGGTTTATAAGCAAATAAATAGGAGAGGGCTGTCACTTGATGATGGAGGCGGCCTTCGGTCAGACGAATAATATCCAAGTGGAGAGGAAGAGGAGTGAGGAGGAGAGCTGCGTGTCCCTGGCTTGATCTCTCAGTCTGTTTCACATTGCTCTTGGGTTTGGCCTCTTGGGTGAAATTGGCAGCCTGATTAATAAAATGAGCAGCGCAACATTTCCCTCTTCATTTAGGAATATTATTATGCTTTGATTCTCTATTGTTTCCCTGCTCTCTCTCTCTCTTCGCCCTCCCTCTCTCTAATCCCTTTGCTTTCATATTTTCACCTTGTTTCTTTTATTTTATACAATTCTAGCCACTTAATCGGTGCGTAAAATGCGTAAGGATTTAGGTGCCAGATTTTGATAGTAGATTTGAATAATCATTTTAAGATCATGCTGATAAAGCCTATTTTTCATGTTTTTCTACAATTCTTCAATGTTCATGCTTTCTTTATTCGTCAAATCCACATTTTGACGGGGTGATAATACATGCATGATAACACATCATCACACACACACACACTGATGCATTTATTTATGCATTTAGAAAAAGCTTACTTTTGTCTTCATGTAGGCTACTTTTAACATGATTTAAGAGTGACTAATCGTTTTAATATTTATTTATTGAAGATAAATCATCTAACTCGTGTTTTTTTCGTTCCCGCTCATTCCATACAGTTTCTTTGTCATTTTAATTAGTTTTTAATGTGGAATTTAAACGAATAACTAAGATTTAAGAGCTAAATGACTGAATATTTTACCTTTTCGAAAGAAACTGTCTATTTAAACTTTTTTCCTCACGATTTCCTCCTATGTGGGAAGTTTTACGAGCTGTATTGTACATCAATTCTTTTATGATATATATGAACATTTATGCGTCATATGAACTCTGCCAGAGACTCGATGTGTAAAGACATGACACCCATGCATGGACTCCAGGTTTCCTCAGTGTGAATGACTATAAATGCGCTTTCAGATGATCCTCTGTGCGTCCTCTGGCGCCTCCTGCAGGCTTTAATATTAATAGCTTTCATTGATATGAGGTGTTGAATGGGAGATGTAGGCTTGAGTTTACCTGATGTCCTGACTTGTGTGTGTTCTGAGCATATTTTCGGCCAAATAGATAATAACAATAGCTTTATCACAAGCTTGATAGCTTGAGAAGGGCTGGATACTGCTACAGGGCAAAAGAAACATGTGGAGCAGATTTATTCATAAATGGATTGAGAATGTGATCTAAATCAAAGCAGTGTGTCTGCCCAATGCTCCGATAGCACAAAATAATTGACTGAGTTTGGAAAAAGCTAAGCCTCAATATCAACCTACTGCATGCAGCTAATCTGACCATTTTCTGCCCACTTAGTCACTTGTCTAAATCACGGAGTTCTTTAAAGTCATGTTTCATTATCGTATAGGAGAACTGTTTGACAACTTGCAGGATCAGACCAATTTACAGATTTTCATTGAAACAAAGTAAATGGCCTCTTTAAGCATTTTTTTTCTGTTTCTAAATGACAAATGAAATCACCTCCTTGTAGGTTTAAGAATTTACATTTAATACAGTTGTGTAATTAGCAGACATGTACTGGAGTCATTGTGCAGCTGATGAATCTCATGGTGTTGTTTGCATTTTACTTCAGTCAGCATGTAGACAAACTCAAATATTCTGAATAAATGTCTTTAATTCACAGGTTTACGTCCTTTTCATTTCCCTATGACCATTGTCTTATACTTTTGTTTGAATTTTGGGTTAAAAAAAATTCAGTACCTGAAGCAGTAAATATGTAATAAGCAATAATAACGCTTACTGATGTCACAGACACTGACATGTATTCTCATCCCTTTAGTATAGCCCCACCCTCATAAACCCACCCCACTTATGTACTACATTTACATTCTGCCATCAAGTCTTCTATGAGGAGGACTTGAAGTGGCCTTCAAGCTCTTCAGTGGCTGATTCATGGAACAGATGTTTCCTAGTGGCTCTCTTCAGTGAGAGTGTTTGACTCAACAGCTCTGACTCTCTTTGCTCATAGAACATCTGGAGTCCAGAGAAGATATAAAGTTTGACAATTCAATGCAAAACATCCTATATGGCACAATGTTTCATGACTTCATGCAGAGTTTTTACCCTGCAAGAAGTAGATGAGGTGCACAGTGAGATATGTGTAAATTCAAAAATTGTGTGTGTGGGTGGGGTGGTAATTTTCCAATATTGTCATTGTAGGCTTTTTGCAAGCTCGTACATTTTACATTTTTTAATCTGTGTATTGATAAAAGCATTCAACTAAATGTACTTAAAGTCATTTTGATAAACACTCAAAAAGCCTGTCCTGTGAAAAATGATCATGGAATCTCCATAACATATATGTTGTTCAATCTACTGGTTTATATATTGACAAGTCAGATCAATTAAAATTTCTGTAAATGTGGCAGTGGGTAACAGGCTTACATGTCTGCTCCTGTTAGTTTCTAAGTGATCGGCCACAAACAATGAGTAAGGTCTTTTACCTGCTTTTTGTAACATAACAATGAGTAAGGTATTTTACCTGCTTCTTGTAAAGTGTCTCGAGATAACACTTGTTATGAGTTGACGCTATACAAATAAAAATTGATTGATTGATTGATTGAAACACAACACACTGAGACAAGGAAGTGGCAACGAAAACTGCATGTTGATAAAAAGGAAGTGGAAAACCTGGGTACATTTGGAGTGATAACATCCAGAATGTTTTCCTACAGCAGCCATAGTGGAAGTTTGCATAAGAAGTAATGTGTTTATTTATTTAATCAATAGAGGGAGTTGCAGCAAGGAGAAGGATAAAGTAAGTAATAGACTGATCAGTCTAATATTAACATGGCTAACTGTAATGATGATGAAAACAGGGAGCTATATTAGATATTTGTTTCATAAATTAAGCTGTTACCTGCTGTTAACAATACAAGATAAGTTACCGTAGCTGTCAATCAAACAATGGCAACAAAGAGAACTTGAATGTGATCCTTTAATATCCTGCACCCCCCACAGTTGTTTTCAGTAAATAAAATCTCTACTGAGGATAAGGGTTTGAAAGATTATATCAGCAAGTTAAAGGTATAAACTGTCTGTAATGGTAGGATTTCATGTTGACTTCATCCTGAAATCATCCAGCCAGTGCTGATAAGTGCTCTCTAACTAAGAGACCAAACTAAAAGTATCACCTCTATGTTTACCAAGTAGGCACAGGAGTCAAATGAGCTTTTTTTAATTTGTCAAAATTTCCTCTCTGCTAAACGACAATTGGATGCGTATTAGAAGACGTGGGATTTGAAAGATCAGGGAATGAACGTCCAGGGAGAAGTTTTGGGTAATGCAGCATCTAGTGGCCTTCAGAGGTACTGCAACTTAAATCACAGGTCTTCTGCTGTTAGCCATAGTGGCTGCCACTTGGTTCCCTTCACCCTGGGACTCCTTCCAGCTTCCTGACATTTATTGCCAGTAATAAAATAAAAGAATAAAATACTACTTAAAGAGATGGTATTCTAAGATGTGATAAAAGGTAATGATCATGAGGACTTCTAGAAATGACTAAGATTGTTCAAATCCTGCCACAGTACATGTCAGTGTAAAGGTTTCTTTAAAAGGATGTGTACTGCATTTCCCTTATTTTCCATGCTTATGATAGCTGTTAATTGATTTTTTTTAATGTAATTTATAATTATGCGATTTACCATGCTGTTTGAAAGCTCTGTTGTATGTACCTGAACATATAATTATTATTACCTGTGATCATCTACCAGGTATGATGTAATGCAGTGATTCCCATAGTGGGGTGCGGGGCCCCTGGGTGGGCATGGAGTTGTGACAGGTCTTAACAAAATGCACCTTTTTTTTTTCACTGTTGGCAAAGTGTGGCAAAGTTTGAGAAGACTTCCAGGTAAACATAAAGCTGGTAATTATTCTAAAGCAGACGTCACAAATGTGGAAGTTTCATGTTGCGGTATCACTTTAAATAGCTTCCTGTTTAAAAGTGGCTTTGTAGTTGTTTCTGTTCTTTCACTCACTGGACTGCTAATCTGTCATTTTTGCAGCCAATGTACATTCTAAAGAATTGTGAATTTGTTAGCAAAGAGCGTGACTGACTGATTTTGTTTAGTGTATGTCAATATGTATTCTGAGGGGTGGGGGTAGGTGGGCTTAAAAATACTTCATTTGCCAAAGGGGGGTCTGGAAGAAAAAGTTTGGGAACCGCTACTGGAATGTGTTTTTTTGTGATTTTTGGTCTAGAAATCGACTGGCAGAGATTTGAAACTCTTTCAAATGAGGAGGAATACCTTACCATTACATACCTGGGGCAGAAAGTGCCAAATAAATATATAATTATATATATAAGACAGAATTAGATGCTGCATGGCCTGCAGGCTGAACAGAAACAACTGTTTGTTCTTTAACAGAATATTCAATGTCAGCGTATGACTAAGAATATTTAAATATTTTGTTTCTGCAGAATCAATCCCATTCTGTAAAACTTAATCTATTGATAATATTGATATCAACATTGATATCACGCATTACATAAACATGAGTTCATGTAATGCATAAAAGATTAGATACAAACAGGAAGTTAAAAGAACTGAAAAAGAAGAAAAATGTTCACTATTTACAGTTCAATAAGGAAGGGGAATTAAGTAGAAACTGATCATTGATGATGCAAAAGTGTTTTCCACACCAAAATTCCATCATGCTGTCTTTAAAAGTGCACTCTGCAGTTTCAGATTAGCAATAGCAATTTTATTTATATAACACATTTAATTACAGATAAGCTCAATGTGCTTTACATTGAGGTTAAAAACAAAATCAAAACACAGCATACAAAAGAAAGAAAGTGTTTCCACAGTCATTAATAATTCATACATACGACAAAGCAAACATCAGTTACCACAAAAGTGATCATACATACACACACACACACACACACACACACACACACACACACACACACAAAATAACTGTTCATATGATTTGGAGAACAGATAGGTTTTGAGTTCTGTTTTAAAAGTAGAAACAGTAGTAATGGACCTCAGGTCAGCAGGGAGTTTGTCCCTGAGAGAAGGATCACAGTAACTAAAGGCCCCCTCTCTGGACTTTGATCTGATTCTGGGTACTTCACCTGATGACCTGAGGGTATGATTACATCATAAGTACAGATGAGGCAGAGCAACCTCAGCAAAATACTTGAGGCTTGGTTGCACATACCTGGGGCCCCTCTGCAGGAAGTAAACCAGGGGGGAGGACGTGAACTATGGGAGCCCAATGGGATCACAAAGTAAATTAAAGAGTGAATCTCAATTTTCATTTTTGAAAGTCTCGATTTTCCACAAACCTGTTATACTGATAAAATGGATATATCACCCAGCCCTAAGTTCACATGTTAGACATTTTGTATCTAAACTATCTGTTTTCTGTAAACTGAATCGGGCGGAGAGAAAGTCTACTCCAGCCCCTTTATGTACATGTTATGTCAAACACATGAATGGCCAAGATGATTTCAGTTCAACTTAGCATGCATCAGAAATACTTTCTGTTTTGTTATTCTTAATGCCTGTTACCTGGTTGGATTCTGATGCATCCATTTAAAGCTGAAGAACCAAAGATCTGTTATTTACTTTTTTTCTAGCCAAAGTTTCATTAGCGTTGATGAAATTGCAATTTCCGCAACAGCGCCGGAACAAGTTCACTTGACTTATTCATTATTCATGACGGTATAATAGCCCTGTGGTGTCCCATTGTGTGATTTCAATGTGTAATGGTGTTTCAGAAAGGGCAAGAGGCATGGCTTGCAAACATACAGCATGAAATCCACAGACAAACTTGTTCTGCTCTGTCTTGCCAGCGCCTACATTTTACATTGCCTCCAATTCACCCCTTTATGTCTGTCTTTGCCCCACCATTCCCGCCTTTTTGCATGACACATCACAGACAGGGGTTACAGGGCCTAAATTATCGGGACTTGAACTGGCAGTATGTAAGTGGCCACAGTGAGAAGTAAGTTAGCCAGTTTTGTCCACAGGGGGCGCCAAAATCCCTATCAGATGGAAGTTCAAAGCAGCCTCAAACCATACAACAGTCATGTAGGACCTGCCTTTATTAGATGACAGGTATAAGGGACATGTGGAGATTCTTTAAACAACACCAAGAACTCCTGTCTCCAAAATGAGAGTAGCCACAAAAATATTTTTAATCTTGTTTTCCATGTGTCTCTAATGAGCTGTGGATCAAAAGCAGCATGTAAAAAATATGAGCCAATGTGGAATAATCGCCTAATGTGATAGTAGAATGATAATACATTTTGCATTCATAACCCCAAACAGTAGGCACATTACTGGGCTGTCAGACAATGAAACATATTAACATGCCTTGCTCTTAGATGGTTATAGTCAGGGGGAGTCATTACGAGGCCACTTTCTTTCTTTACTTCTATTTTAGTTGGATTTTCAACTTACCCAAAATATGTAATTGCATTTTTAACTAATGGAGATAAAAGAACTGTACAGAGTTCAACCAATCAGAGAAAAACTGACATTATTATGTATTGAATGAGTTATACTTTCTTTAAAAAATCAGCCATACCCTGAACGCAACACACTATTATGGGGGGGCTGTGGCTCAGTTGGTAGAATCATCACCTTTCAACCGAAAGTTGAGCAACATGTCGATGTGTCCTTGGGTAAGACACTTAACCCGCATCGCTCCCGCTGCTTCAGTGGTGGTGTATGAATGGATTATTGTTGTACTTACTCTCTGATGTACGTAGCTTTGGATAAAAGCGTCTGCTAAGTGAATTGTAACATCATTCAAATGCTTAACGCTTTAGCTTTTGGATGTCAGAGAAGTGACCATTCTGCCTTTGCTCATGTCAGACTTCTTTCCTTGATTAAGAGGGCCATCTAGCGGCGACTTCTTGTAAATGCAACCAAACCAATAAATTACAGGACATGAACCAAGCTGCCACCCTAACCTTCTAAAAGTCAACATCTGATTATTGCAGTTAAAAGAAACATTTAAAACATCTCAGATGGGCAGTTTATGGATTATATCAAATGGATTTTTGTTTCGTTTTACTTGTCGTTGCCTAAAGCTGAACACAGACGATTGAGTATGAGGATGTTTTTTTGTTCTATTATGCCGAACGGCCAACACATGATCTGCAGTGGTCATACATCTCATGATAAAATCACTGAACATTCAACAATTTTGGGTTAAAATCTGCTACAAAGAGGTTAGCTTCCTGAACACAGTTTTTCATGTCCAGACAAAATAAAACATAAACAGAAGAAACTTTGCGTCCATTATCTACTACAACAACAAAAACAATTGATGCTCGTTTTAAAATTCACCGATAAGACAAACAAAGTGTGTCCATCTCTGCAGTTTCTTTAAACTTGTTTGTCTCATGGTTATTTTGCTCAGGTCCAATAGCCTTCATAGTTATATAATGTCTTCAGCTGCAAATATGTCCGTTTGTCACTCGACGGTAATAACATTTTTATTTTATTTAACCAGGTAATTAACCCATTGAGATCCAGATCTCTTTCACAAGGATGACCTGGCCAAGAGGGCAGCAGCACACCACACGTCATAGTACACATTACTTGATAAAGAGACAGTCTACAAACAATAAGGTAAAGAGGTAAACCTCAATTACAATGTGCAGATTGGTTTACAGATAAAGTGCTAAAGTCGTGATCCCGGATTACAATTCAGAAACACAGGCATAAAGTTCATGCATATGGCTACCTGTTTGGGTAATGTTTACCTGTTACCTGTTGAGTTTTAACTCGTATAGTTCATATAATTTTTCTTTATTCTGTGCACTTTTTTTTTTACATAGCCTACATGTTGGAGATAATTTTTTAACCCTATTTTTACGCTTCATATAGCCTACATCACTTTCTCATTTGTTACTGTAGCGGCTGAAACTCTAGCACTAAATGTAACTCATGTGTAACTCATGTTGATGCTCGACTGATTTGAGATAAGGGCCTTTTTGATTTTTATCTCATTTGGTATTTTTTTAAAAACACATTTTATTTGGTAAGTCTATTTAAAAAAAAAAAAACAACAACATGCACAATATTGTGAAATCTAACTTTGTGGTACTTCTAAAACATGAAATGGTGATGACGTCTCTCAGCGTCTTTCTGTCAAATTTACTTAACAAGATTAGCCAATACAACCTCCAGTTATGTTGTTTCCGCCTGGTTAATAATCAGAAGGTTTGAACTTTATATTTAACCAACATTATCGAGTGGATAAAAGCTTTACCTGTTTTTTCTGTTGAAAGTCTGTCCAGATCCATCTCTAATTTATAAATGTCACAATATACAATATAAATGTATTGAAATGTCTGGCTTTTAATCCTCCAGATATCGCGTGTTCTACCAGATATGTTTATAGTTAATTCAGTTTCAAAATGCTATTTCCGAGTCCCATTTCTTCCTTGGTCCGAAAAAAAAGTTTTGAAATGTTGTCAAACTGAACTCAGACTAGAGTCCATGTTTGAGAAATAGCTGAATATAGCCTTTACAATATTGTTCTTCTGAAGGGGCAATTTGGATACGGTCCAATACTTTGAGGAAATGGGGGATTTAATGCCCACTGAAGAACCAAATGGACACAGGTCAAAAAATATAATCTCGTACTGTTCCTTTGTAAAAATCTGAAGGGTCACTGTCTCTATTGTAAATGAAGAAAATGTAAATATGTCGCCTAAACTCACATTATATATCGATTACATAATATTCAGTTTTACTACCAGCCGTCTCCGGACAGAGTACATTTTTCAACACTTGGAGGATTCCGGGCAACATTTCTCAGTCAGGGAACTTGAACGAGGGAAGCAGCAAGTTTATTACCAAGGACAATAGACGGCGGAGAGCTTCCTTCAAAGGGAAACTTCCAGACATCAGCTCCTCAGTTTGGCTCTTCACACCCTAAACCTGAAGGACGAAGAGCTGTAAACGGCACTAAAAGACAACACTAAAACTGCTCTGATTTTTGTCATCACAGGAGCCCTTCCGACATTGCGACATACGGATTTAACCTGTCTCAACAAAACGTAGGTCTGTTATTTCCCAATACAAACTTGATCACTCCGAAGACAAGCAGTAGGCCTCGTGTTCAGTAGGCCAAAGTTGTTCTCTAATGTTAATGTGGAACGTAACCATGCTCACTTAGATAAACAATGCAAGCTTTGAGTAATACATCCTTAAAAAACAGATACAATTAGAACACTGGCCTCAGCCAGGACACATTATTGACAGATTAACTTTCTGTAGGCTCGTGTTTTTTTTACCTTCAGTATGTCTACTTTAATTGATAAGTTCAAATGAATTCTAAGACTCTTTGTTTACTATTCAATTAATTCAGCTCACGTTTGGTTAAAACTAGAAACAACGAAATACCCACGTGTAATTCAGGCACGTTTGTTTTCTTTCTTTTTTTTAATATGTACGTAAACCTGAATATAGATGACCTCTAAAGCTTTCTATGAAACATGAATCCGACAAAGGACACAATAGTCTACTTTAAAAGAAATCGGAGAAGCAGACCCAGACTGAGAATGGAAAATGTTTTTTGTTGTGCTTCATTTGCGTCTGAATTGAAAACAAATGCAGCATGTTGAGTAAAATGTGATTTTTGTGATTGTTGTATTTTTGTATCTTAAGATCATTTTATTTTAACACCAAACATAAGTTCTTAATAATGTTCTACATGGTTTCTCTTAAACGGGTGTCTCGATCAGCAGTTCAATCAGCTGCTTGTTCTCCTTCTCTGAAAAGTCATTCGCAACAAAAATGTGTTGATGCAGTTACAGTTTTTATTAATATTATTGTTTTTATATATTTTATTCAACCAACACTGTGGATCTCCATTTCTCTAGTGATGCCTGAAACAGGAGCTAATGTTTAATTTCAGAAAGTGTCGAGGGATGAAAAGAGCAAAGACTGCAGTAGGACAAAGGCAATGTATGGATTTATACTGCCATCTATTGGATTACTGCCGCAACTGCTCACATAATAAGACTGCCAATAAATAGATTTTAAAAGACTTGCCTGGTTCACACGCTTTAAACAGATCAATTGAATAAGTCAGTTATGTTTAAAGGGTTATTGTGGATTTTTCACTAATAAAATAAATGTCTGTTTGACAAAGAACACACATTTTTATTAGAAACCAATCTTACCATTTTTTGTAAATATTTTGTAAATACAATTGTCTGTTTCAGCGATAATCCTTGAGGTTACAGAGATATTTGATTTAAGCAAATTGAACCCTAAAACATCTCCACTATAACCTATAACAACACGCAACACGCGAATCTCACAGAGTGGATTCATATTTGAACTGTCCCTAACTTCAAATCCTTTCCTAAAATCCTATATCGCCATTGTTCTTATTGTTATTGTTCTTATTAGTGCTATTGTAATTATAGGCCTACATCATATTTTTAACCCTTTCATCACTCTTGATTTTTGTCTTTTCTATTTTAATTTTCTTCGTTTGATTTTGTTTTCACCGTTTCTTTGTTGTTAAAGCACTTTGGATCAACTTTGTTGTGGGTAAAGTTCTACAGTGTAAATAAAGTTGAAGTTGATATTTTATATTCTATGCCAAAATTATTTCCAAGGATAGCACAGAAGTATTAAGCTTGTGATTAAATGTATCCTAGATTTACATAAATACTAATGGAAGTATTCTGAACGTTAAAGGTGAAATGAATAATAATATAAACTCAGTTATAGATCTGGACTCAGCTCAGTCCCCATGGCAGGAGAGTGTACAGTGCTACATTGTTTTAGGACAACACACAACAAACTGACAGTAAATGAAACACCTCCGCTGAACGCATTTATAATTCAAAACATGAAGGTTAAAAAAAGTGAAATATTTTCTAGAGTTAAGTGTATTCAATCAAATCAATCAATCAAATGTATTTATGCTGTAAAGCACGTTTAAAAACAGCAACAGCCGACCGAAGTGCACAAGAGCAATACAGTATTAAAACAACCTCACCGAAAACTCACACACAGCCTACATGTGCGCGCACACACACACACACACACACACACACACACACACACACACACACACACACACACACACACACACACACACACACACACACACACACACACACATGCCCACACAAAATACTAACAATCAAATGAACGATAAAGAAAATAATTGAATAATACAAAGGGTAATAATATTCCATTTGATAGAAATACAAGCAACCTAATTATGACTCAAAAGCCAACATGTCAATGATTCCACAGATCTTAAAGTTTATTTGGAAGAGGTTGATAGAAAGTAAGGTGTTTGTACTTTACGTTTTTGTATTTTTTCAGTGACAATATTAGCCTTTAGCTCACTCCACTACAGGCTTCATCTCAGGCAGATATTTTATACAACACTTCCCCCAACAGCTGAACCAGACGAAAAAAACCAAAAAACACACCAATGTATCTACAAATTGAAGATCAAGTTTTTTTTATTATAGACTGAAGATTTTAATGTTAGGAGTTCTCCAAATAGAATATATATAAAAAACTTGAATAACTAGAAAATATAGGCAACAGTAAAATAGAAAGAAAGTAGAAAAGTAGATATTTTTTAAAGAGATACTTGCTTCTCATATGAAGGTTAGGCTACAACCATATGATAAAAATAAACATGGAACCACACAGTACATAAAGTTAGGGCCTATTTAAAATCAGAACATCAGCACAGTAAAATGCTACGTACACATCAGTTCAGTCATATTATTCACTAAACAACTTCTTCTAAAATACCAAAGGAGGCATTTCTTGCGCAAAAAGTAGCAACAGTCAAATTTGCTGATACTTACTTTGACTTGAGTAAGATTTTGAACGCAGGACTTGTAATTGTAGAGTATTCTCACAGGTATGACATTAACACTTTAACTCATGTAAAATATGTTCCACCTTTGGGCTGCACGACTATACCGCAGGGATGCCATGCAGAATCCTGACTGTTGTAATACACCGTTTCTTCACCCTGGAAAATAATACAATTCATTTTTAGGAACACACTGTAAACCTCAACTGCACTAGGAGGCGAAGTTTATTTAGATATGGCCTCACAAATGTGATGAAATCAGAACGCCATAGAAACAGGCAGGTGGTAAACACAAGCAAGGGTTTTCAACACATTCCTGCCAAACAATGACATGCTCGAGATATGAAATGAAAGAAGAAAAGTTTAATAAAGGAGGTGTATATCACATCCATTTTCTATATATTATCTTTTTTTTTATCCGTAATTATATTTTCCTATCTTATCAATTATATTTATCAGTATACGTCTTTCCTTGCATCTTTGAATGCAGCATGTATCGTCTAGGCTCTCCTATGGTGAATGTCAGTCCCCATCTTTGTTCTACAGACCACATAGTCTTAAAAGTAGAATCACCTGGTTGTTCATGTCAGCACAATACCCCAAAAGATAAACATTGAACTTTCAAAATAAAAGACCCTACCAATATATATGAAATAATCCAAATATTCTTCAGTATCCCTCACTAAACGGATGTTCAGACTTAAACTACCCCCCACCCACCCAGTACCAAAATATTTCCTCCTGGAGTATTTTGCTGTGCAGTATTGGCAGCAAGGGTGGGGCGGAACAACATATTTAGCATATCACGTGACGCTGTATTAACAAATCAACAATTACTAACCCGTTATTCTTCAGGAGTTGCTAAGAGGCTTTGCAGGACGCGTTTGTGGGAAGCTCAATGGAAATGTGCGAGCGGAATCCTTTAAATCCGGGCTATGTTGGGTCTTTGTTGAATTTCGCTCCTCCTGAGTCGCTCTATTTCTCCAACCTGCGGGGTAATGGAGCCCACTTACCCGGCCTGCATCAGATTCCTTACAATAGGAGAGAGGTGTGCACACTGCCGTGGACTTCCCCAAGTTCGTGTGGAGCTGGATCTGCAGTACCACCGCCACCGACACCAGCACAGAACCGCGCCTTTGGGGGATACTGTCCGCCGTTTTTATCCAACTCTGTGTCTATAAATACAAACTCCAGCACTGGCCATGTCAAGGCGCATTTGGAGGAGTCGGCTCGATGCTTTCAGAGCGCAATCCAGAAGACGGGGGAGGCAGGAAGGCTGGCTGAAGTTTACGCAGGAGAGCACGGGGCCGTCACAGAGCGCGGGTACTCGGACCTCAACAGCCGGACTCAGCTTGATCCGGATTCTGCAGGTTCACTAAACGGCCCCAAACAGGAGCAGAATCACGCTCAGCCATCAGCCAGTCACACGTGCACCAGGACGACATTTGCAGAAGGTGATGTAGCCTGTTTAACGGCCTTATTTTGTTGCTCCAGCGAACAGTATTCCTCCTTTTATTAGATCCATTATGACAAAACAGGGATTAGAATCTGACCCTTTCCTTTCGTTGTCTTATTTTATTCAGATTCTCTTTGGCTGCCACATCATTATAAAAGGATACAAGGATTGGGTTATATGGAGATTTTATAGCTTACAGGAGTCCACACAGGTCTGCCTTGGACTACTTTATGGCCAGTTTATATCTCAAGTGGCATGCTTGTTATTTTAATACTCCTGCAATGTCCTTATAGGCTTGATGCTCAGTGTCTAAAGTTTCTTATATGAGCCACATTTTCCTCTACATACTGTAGTTGTTGAATTAAAGCATTTTCAAAGATATGAGAAAGTAAAGTGCTTTTAATTTGCTCCAGTTTAGTTAAGTGCTGTTGCAGTTGGTGTTAATGTGAAGTGTAAACCTTGGTTATCCCTCCAGGTGCCCCATGGTGCTCATCTCAAGTGAAAACCAGAAAGAAGAGGAAGCCCTACACGAAACTTCAGCTGGCTGAACTTGAAAATGAGTTTCTGATGAATGAATTCATTAACAGACAGAAACGCAAGGATCTGTCGGAGAGACTTGACCTGAGCGACCAACAGGTGAAAATCTGGTTTCAGAATCGGAGGATGAAGAAGAAACGGCTGATGATGCGCGAGCACGTTTTCTCTGCCTACTGACCTTTGGACTTGATCATGACCAAAGAAATATGCTGTTTACTATGAACGATGCAGCACAACACACACCACTCCTGTTTATGGGATGGACTTGTATTTATAGATGTGTATAGAATGTTTCTATTCCTGTCGCATTACAGATTTACAGTTTTATCCCAAGTTCAATGATATTGATGCTTGTGAAAAAAAATGACAGCCATGTATGATAATAATGGCTTTTACGCACACATTTTGAGATTCTCCAAATGCGCACTGCCGCTTTAAGACCTGCTCCAATTCGGCTCTTATAGCTACGTATTACTGCTCTTATCCACCTCAAATATCGCCCTATAAAAACAGGATTGTGGTTCTGTATAATGTCATGGACTTTGTATGATGGCCTGCGCATGTAGTATAGGCCTGATGTAGAAGCAAACCGTCAAGTTCATGTTTACGGATACATGAAACATGGAAAAAGTCCGAATTGAAAGCTATATGATTGCATGCCTATTTCTAATTAATGTTTTTAATTAAATTCCCATATTTCCCTACATTAATTGTGAATCTGATTAAAGATAATTGTAGATTTTTTTTTGGCCGCGTCCATGTTTGAATTGGGACTGCGGCGGAAAGTGACAAGTTTAGTGACGTGCTGATATTTAACGTAATGCCTGTTAGACATGTAAAGTGGTGGGTTTTGAACATTCTTATTGTTATCTTCAGATTCAATTAGAAGTTTTTAAATAATGTTGAATCTTTGGTGCCATACAGACCTGAGTTTACGCACAACCCCATGGTTGCATTAATATAAGTTACTCTTGCCCAGTCGACCATGTCCCTACATTATAAATAAAGTAATACTTTGCTTGAAGTTTAAGTCATTTATGAATCATTCCAAAAAAAGCATGTAATATATGAACGTGAGAATAGTCTACATAACAGACCAGCAGCATCATTTTACGCACGGACATCAGATTTTGTAAAATTAACGCAGACTGCAGATATCTAAATGAAAATAAAACACTTTAAAAATAAACGAGGAGTCATTTATTAAGA
Source organism: Labrus mixtus (assembly GCF_963584025.1). NCBI lineage: Eukaryota > Metazoa > Chordata > Actinopteri > Labriformes > Labridae > Labrus > Labrus mixtus. The sequence goes on from NC_083624.1 coordinate 26,639,847, forward strand.
ATATTTTGAATCATGTTATCCATGGATTATATTATACTGAATGGCTATTTTATCCAGTGTGCTCCAGGTTTATATCATTGCTCTATTCTTGTTCGTTTAGTCACCTGCTAACAGTTTGTGTCTTATTGCATAACGTCAAACATGTTAAATGTATTTTTTGCTTATTTAGAAACATTTAACTGTAATTTACAGAATTTATACAAATGTAGAGGAGACCTGCGTGTTTTGTTGGCTGCCTGCAGCGCAAACAGAAATGTGTGTGCAGGCTGTTGATGCCTATAGCTAAATTAATCTGAATAATTATGACTTGTGATCAACCATGAGATCTCAGGATGAATACAGACAGCTGTACCACTTTTCTCGATTGAAGGTTTTCTAGTTTGAAATCAGCTTAAATCTTTGCTTCAAGGAGATACAATTTAAAATACATTCACAGCCATCTTTACATCCGTCCTGCATGCTGCTTGAGACATACCCCGTCACAAACATCCACCTTAACTCAAAGTTTACTTTAAAATAATTATTTCACTGGCTTTTTAAAATCAGTTTTTTTTTTTACCTGAATTAGTGTTCATTCTCTATTTCTACTTTGTATCTTGTCTAGTCAAACGCGCAATTCTTTCTCAGAGTAAATGTAAAACCCAGCAGCAGCATTTCACACCAACAGGCCAAAACCTCCATGTCAGCGTGAGGTTACTGCGGCTGTGAACAAACGGATTTGAAGCCAAATATGTATAGTTTAATTTCTCGGTGATGGCAAGATGCTCGTAGACGCCCAAACAGCTTCATGTGTGCGTATTAGGAGCTGTTTTCCGCCTAAGTGTGTTCTCTATGGGCAGTTCAAATAGGATCATTTTCTGTAGTTCCTTGGACCCTGCAGTTGTGGATTTACAAAGTTTAACACTACAAGGTCACAAGTTGTCAGTGTGGTTCAAAAGGCCCTGGCTGCAACAAGCAAGCATTATACGCACGAGACTCTACACGAGTGTGAATCTATTGATGCACCATCCGATTACATCATCAACACGTCATCAGCACTGCAACTACGTGTCTCTGCAGGACACAACACTGCGGCCATCTTTCAAACCTATAATTTGTAATGAAATGTGAAGACATGGCTTTTCCATTAGTGGCTGTTATGCATTTGATATTTTCATACTTTTTTTTTTTTTTTTAGATCTCTTGGAACCAAATGTTTAATTATTATTGGCGTAACCTGACTACATGTCCAATGTTCTATTTTGCACACAGACTACATTCATACACTCATTTGCTGCAGGCCTGTTGTGTTTAAACTGTCTGTCTTTCCTCGGCTTAAAGTCCTTCCCACACAACATGTTTCACCTACTATTAGCTTTTATTGCTCGGGCTTTTTTGACCGGCTACTCTGAGTTTTCTATGCGGCCGATAGGCAACGTTTCCTTCACTTTTTGTTGTTTTATTGCTTTACTGCCAAACACAGCCAGACAGCGTCATATAGCTCCGACTGCTTAAGATTGCAGGGGCGCCATCACAAAGTTAAGGTCAAGTTAGTAGGCTGTGCATTGCTACTTCACAAAATATTAAAACATAGCTACTTCTTTTTGAAGATATGGGGATTAACTTCCCGTAACATCTTTTTAAAAAAAAATACAATGTGTTTTATTTATCAGGTAATTTCTTCTATTTAGTTGTGGAGATGATTTGTTCAGACTTACAGAATACGCACGACAAAACAGTTTCGGTAATACATTTACTTAAATCCAAGTTGGTATGTAATGGCAGTGAAATATGAGATGTGGAACCCTGTTATGAAAATCGACATTTCTTTTTGATAAGCGTATATTTAAATGTAACTCAATGTTCAAATTTGTATTATCAGCAATATGTTACTCTGAAGGGGATCGTATAATAAAATCAAGTAAATGTAATAAAACTACAAAAATACCAACAACATTGACCTCAAAAATGTCATTAGGTTAAAATAATAACAGTCAAAATGAGAAAATAAATGCTACAACGAAAAACAGTGACTCAGACTGACAAAAAAGCAACAGGTCTCCTGAACTTTATCTGTAACAAGAACTGCAGTATTTTATTTCACACGCCATTATTCCATTGGCATACCCATTATTCGACAATTGCTGATATAGGCCTCTATGCGATCTTTACGCCATGCGTGGTCGCGTGTTCTCAAATGTCTCCAAATTTCCCCCTATTTCTGGTGAATTAATCCAAACTTTGTTTTTTCGTGTTGTTAACCGCCTGCAGGGTTTCAAACTGAAGTGTGGTTCAGGCAGAACACAGAGACACAGAGCTGATTTTACCCCCAATAACAATAAACGCCAGCAGCCGCCATGGAGCTGCTTCCACATTGCGTGTGACCTTCAAGCTCCAAGCAGTGAAGAATCTACTTGTCCTCTAAATACAATAGTGGCCTTCAAAAAAAGAGTGACACTTCTACTGGAGGAGCAAAACCTTCCAAATACAACTGTTGAGTGTTCAATACGGAATAGGCCTGAAAAAAGATGACGTACCTGATTATTTTGAACTTATGTTCTGTTTTCTTCTATTTTACACCAAATGTATAAATAATATAATATTATAATAATAAGGAAAATTATCACAAAGGCTTACAAGGATACTAAGAGAGGCTTGTAGACACGTTGGTATCCGCTTACCAGTGTTTTATCTCCATCCCGGACGTAGAAAAACAAGGGCCTAAACACTGCAGAAATGGCTGCCCGCGTGCAACAAACTGATTTGGGTGCAGTGGGTGGTGAATGCTTGGTGGACATAACCGACAGCACAGACGGTCAAAGCCAGTAGTTTTGGACTTGGCCATGCTGAATGTGCTTCTAGTGATTCATGCGTTCCTTCTGTCTTTGTCGCATCCAAAATCAACTATTCTGTATTTGCACTAGCACACCGTGAGGTGTTTTATATGGCTGTTTCACACACGTTCATCTGCATTTACAATTAAGGTAGAGCAAAGGAAAGTGCTGCAGATAATGTTTTCAACATTCTTTAGCACATTTAAATGTATAACTATACTGCTGTTGTTACGCATATGCTATAAAATGTGTGCGTAATTTTGGCACAGTAGTATTTGGGCTTTCTGTTATTATTTATTTTGTGGCGCCTGAGATGTATTTGCACCATGCTGTACATGAAGAGGTTTGTAAGTATTAATGAGTTAAACTATTTCCCCACTGTTTGTTTGTGTGTGTTTAAACGTCTTCCAATCATCGCTGTGCGCAGTGATTACTGTATGCGCAATGAACCCTAACATTTATTTCCATCAAATCTGACTTAATGAGCCGCCTGTGAATCACATATAATTCTGCAGGTTTCTGGTTTAACTGTGCAGAAAATATGCACGCGCGCACCGTGGCCTTCGTGCCATTTTCTTGAGATTTGCATAAAATGCGGAGGTCAACTGTGCTTCCAACCTAACTGTTGCTAAAAAACTGACGGTTGTTGCTCCAATGCGCGCACATGTATTGACTAATATGTCATTATGTGCCATTACACGACGAGGATGATGTTGCTGTAAAGCTTTCAATTAAATATCCCAGCTCTAGTTCACAAATGTCTCTTATTTCCGTGAGCTACAGAGCAGAGAGGCAGGAGAGGAGTTTCCTCTGCAGCCAGGGAGCCAATGAAGTCTCTCCAATGCGCTCACATGAGTTTCTCCGGACAGTTTTTAATGACTGATATTGATGTATGGTAATTTCTTGGCTGGATCACATGACACAATTACCTCAAGAATCGATCAAGATGTATTGCAGGTCTGCCCACGGTTCCGATTTTTTCTCCCTGGCGGGATCTCTGCACGCGCCTGTGGTGCTATAGATGGACAAAGTTTAACACAGTTGAGCTGCCAAATCTTTTTCTCCTCTGTTGCACTGAGGGAAAAGGGGGAGAAAAGATATGACGGAGTACGAGGATCGCAGCTGTGCGTCAAATATGTATCTACCGAGCTGTACTTATTACGTTTCGACGCCTGATTTTACATCAGTCTCCTCCTTTTTACCACAGACCACTTCGTGTCAAATAAATTTCCCCTATTCTCCCAACATCGCGCAGGTCCAACCTGTCCGAGAGGTCGCGTTCAGGGATTATGGACTGGACCATCCTAGCAAATGGCACTACAGGGGCAATTACGCGTCTTACTACTCAGCGGACGAGATAATGCACCGGGACTTGATCCAGTCTTCCAGCAGCAGCAGCAGCAGTAGGGCGGATGTGATTTTCAAAAACGAGTCCTTGTACGGCCACCACGGAGGCGCGAGCTCGCCGTGTAGCTTCTTTACGGGGGTCGGTCGGAACGGGGTTCTTCCTCAGGTCTTCGACCAGTTTTTGGACACACCTAACTCGGAAAAGCCCGGCGCGGAGCTCCCCAAAGAAAAGACAGATTCTGCTATAAATAACAATCAGACTGAGACCAAACTGGAGCAAAACAACGCGGACCCGAGCGCGAGCGTGGACGAGGACTGCTCATCCTCCAACTGCGGGGACAAAAACAACCAACAGAGTAAGTGTTTTCTTCTTTGTCTTTGTTAGAAGGTGTGCAACACAGACAATAGAATGTCTCCTTTACACTCTGTCCAGCAGCATGGCCGTGAAGGGTTATGTGACTCTTTATAAGCATGCAAAAGCTTTTATATCCCTATAAGATCTGCTTTACGCTTGTAAAGGTATTTACAATGGGAAACTGTTATGGTTTAAAGATTGCCTGGAGTCCAATAACAATACAGTGTTGTTGGAATTGATTTGTAATGATAGAGATGATTAGAAAGTTAGAAAACGTTTGATTAAAGTGGATTTTATCGGATAATAATAAATGTTTCGCAAATATAATAAAAATTGTAAAGAAAATGCAGTATATAAAGAGATAGTCTGCCTAAATGTATATTTATTTGCATAAAATCTGTACAATACAAGTACATTTTGATGTGAATTGTTGTCTTGTTTTCCCCTTTAATGCATGTGAATGCGTGTAGGCCTGTCTGTGTAAGAGAGGGCCTGTGTGCACAAACACACATGACTAAATGTACCTCCTAACTCTTTAAAAAGCACTGGAATCAAACATTTACCACTTGGTTTCCTACTTTAAGACAACATTTTTCCACTTTTCATTTGTCCCTGTGCAGGTTCATCCACCAAGTCCAGGAAGAAGAGGTGTCCTTACACCAAATTCCAGATCCGAGAACTTGAACGAGAGTTTTTCTTCAACGTTTACATTAACAAAGAGAAACGTCTGCAGCTGTCCCGGATGTTAAACCTGTCTGATCGGCAGGTGAAGATTTGGTTTCAGAACAGAAGGATGAAAGAGAAAAAGCTGAACCGCGACCGTCTACAGTATTTCACAGGGAATCCTTTATTCTGATACCTGGCACACACACACACACACACACGCACACACACACACACACACACACACACACACACACACACACACACACACACACACACACACACACTAAACGTACACACACACACACACACACACACACACACACACACACACACACACACACTCACACGATTGAAAATAGGACCTATACACACATTTTGTTTCAGAGACTGGTCCCCTGTGTATTTTTGAACCCTGAGCATCATGTTTGAACTGTTTTCCCCCCTAAAAAAAATCTGACATTTGGAAATCAACACTTGGACAAAAATAATCATGCATTAATTTATTTAAGGTCACTTATTTTCGCTCTATTAGCAAAATACTCCAGCAAAGCGCGAGCCGTGCTTTGAAATGATTATATGAAATATATATGTAGGCTTCTTCCTTGTGTAATAATGTCGCATGTATAGCGAATGCACGATGTGCTGTGGAAAAAATATAGACACGACAAATGTTTTATCATAGTCACGAAACTTGTCACATGAACTTAACCAAGTCCTGCAGAAATAACACGAGAAAAAGGGGGATTTTTTTTCCTCTCAAAGATTTATGAAAGGAAGAATTTGGCGCTTGCAGGCCTCTATGTTCCCCTTATTTCTCCTGCTTTCAATGGGCTGTTTACTAAACCTTGAACCGTCTAGACAGTACAATAAAGCTAGCTGTAAATGTCTAAATAGGGGGCTATTGGACTATGGTGTCCCAACCCCCAGACCACAAGAAGACCGATTCCCCTTCCTGTCTTCAAGTAGTTTACCTCCAGGCTACAAATGTTTGGAGGATTTTGTGGATTTTTCAGCGCATCCAGTTTTTATTCAGCTCTTTTTTAGGCTTTTTTTGCAGCACTACGTTCGCAGTTTTAGCTTTGGAAACAATGGAGGATATTCTAACAAGGGCCGCAATATAAAGGAATGGGTAATTTGTGTAATCTTAATCTGCTTTCTTGTATTCTTGGTAAAATATATGTAGCTTTTGTGAATCTGCATATAAGAGGTGTTAAATTGTTACCAAAATAAAAGCAAGTTTCCATCTTTAATTGATGCAGATTGAACGTTTCCGTCTTTGTGCTGCTCCACAAACCATAGGCTATTACTAATCAGGCTTTATCTTAGCAGTCTTTATCTCTGTGCTATTTCTGTCCCCATGATAGGGGCAGGGTAAATAAATGCATTGATTCCTCACAAGCAGTCGCTTGATTGGTCAATCATGTGATTATGTTTTGTGCTTTAAGTCTGTGCAGCAATAATTACACTTCTCGTTTCAGCTTCCTATTTGAAAAAAAAACAAAAGTTCAAAGCGGGGTTAATGTTTACTTAATTTCAAATGTATCACATCTACAGTTATTTCCCACGAAGGCAGTGTGATAACTGGGGTTTCATTAAGCGTTTAATTGGGTTGTCATCATGTCCTGCAGTGAGAGGACATTACCCACTGTGTGGAGTGTTTTCTCTCATACTCTCTGTATCCACATGAGGGCACACTTGCTACTTTCACTGTTACTGGAAATGCAGAGTTGAGCAAAATTGAACATTCCTTACCCTGCCTGCATGGGGAGAATGTGTTGAAGAATAATCCCTTCAGAATCTGATTTATTTTCATTAATAATTCAGTTTTAATTGCACCCAGTATGATTTGTGTTCAACAGAATTTAAACTCTAGAAATGTCCAAATCTCATTTTTTTAATGATGAAACCATTCAACAGTGCTGCGTGCATATTCTCTTTGGAACAAACTATTGGAACCACATATTGCATACCATTTCTTTCTAAGTCGGTGTCCAATTTAATTGATGCAAATACTACACCTCAGACTGCATTATATTCACATGTTCAAGTGTTATTAAATGACGAGTCAGAAGGAACACAATTCTCCTCTTCCTGAACCTTCAGAGTACAGACTTTGATATTTACCTGAAGGCCGCACACTCAAATCTGTTGTGCAGACGCAACATTTTACGACATTGTGATACAAATATGCGTTTTCCCTTTCATTTAATTTAGTGGATGGATAATTGTAAATACTGAACTAGTGTATATTTGCGTATGTCTATTTGTTAATTAAATAATTGTAGTTCCACAATTCAGTTAGCCTATTCAATGCAGGTTTAACCTTTGGGTTTCGTCTTAAACTACAACAATGTCGCTGCTTTTTCCAACAAAGTCATATTTTAAATTCTCTGAGAAAATTATTATTGTTATTATCATTATTATTATTATTATTATTATTATTATTATGGTACTAACATACATAAATATATTTTGTTTATAGAAATGGTTGATTTAATCTGACGGATACATCTCCACATAGTTTTGTGTTTTGTTCAGTGCGTTACAAAAAAAACTAAACACTTAAATAATTCTTTACAAAGAGTCTGTCCTTTAAAGATTTATTTTAAAAATGTTCTTTTTCTTATTTAAAGTGACCGTGTTGTAATGAAGAATTTATTTCGCAGTCTATTCCGTTGTTTTTGGGTTATTCTGACAGTATTTTGTTCTCTGTGATTTCCGTTATATTGTGGTGATTTGCATACTACAAACTCTTATTTACAACCAACTGTAAATATCAAAAATAATATAAGAGTCTTCAAGTCACACCCTCTCCAATGTGTTTCATTATTCTGAGCTTGTCGCATTAATACCAAAGATTGAATTATTTGAAGCTGCTTTTTGCACGTATTGTGCTCTGACTCCTAATTTTTTGGTTCATTGATAGCATTTTTTTTTCCAACAGTGTTTTTATTTTCAGTCTCACAGGCACACTAATATCTTTCACACCTTCGCCCTCCTTGCAGACAAAAACAATGGAGCCCCGAGCAAAATAATCTTCACACGGTGTAGAAAACAAATACAGGTTTTTATTTGGAACTGTTCATTGAACATTGAAGTTACCTGTGTTGAAATGGAAATAAAGATGTTGTGCTTAATATCTGAAAAAATAAAGGACCATTTTCTATAACTGTTACGTGCACTTTATTTGAAAAGCAAAGCCTTTAGGAACAGATTTTGACCTTCATACAGCTTCTGGTAGTTTCTTCATTTACATCAGTGAATAACTGCTTTTAACTGAATACGTTTCTAATTCAAATGAAGATATCTCACAGGACAAACAATCCGGAGACTCTTTTTTAAGTTGGTTTGTTGCTGTTGAATAACAAAAATTCAAAAGAGAAAATACTAATCAAAAAAATCATACCCTTAAAACTGAATTTATTGATTTTTAAAAGAGAACAATATGTTAATATTCTACCATCTTTATGCCCCCCCCCCCCTTTTTTTTTTTTTTTTTTTTTTTTTTTTTTTACCTCAAATATAGTTGAAACCACAGTTCATGTAACCGTCATCGGTGGACTTGGAGTGAATAATTTCTTATCAATAAAAACATTAAATTCAATATAAATCGTAATGCATCCTTTCAAATTAAAAGGGCAGTTGTCGCCAATGCGTCATTTAGGCAGCATTTTACGCACACACACATAATCACTCCCGTATTCAGTCTGTCTTCAAGACAAAGAAAAGTAGTCATTTCCAGCATTTTACACATTAATAGATTATTTAATCGAGCGCGTGTTCTCTCAGAAGACGTTGCAATATGATTAATTGACAATCTGATCCTCCAAACGTGATATTTTCAGATTAGTTGATCAACCTCAGACTCGACTGTCTGCATGAGTTTATAAACCAATTTCAAGTCCGTGTCGTAGGTGTCGCTGTTGACCACGTCTGCCTCCGCAGTGTGAGCGCGTGCAGGGGAGAGGAGGCTGCGTCTCAAGGCCATTTTCAAATCTCATTGGTGGGCTTGTCATGTGGTCGGGAGGCATCCTGACTTCCACTGGAGATTGTTTTTCCTAGATATGTCAGCTTCCAAAGGACATCTCTCTCCTCTAAAGAACTTAACCCCCCAAAATGTCCTTCCCCAGCAGCTCACCTGCAGCCAATACGTTTCTCGTGGACTCTTTGATTGGCGCGTGCAGGACGGACAGCTTTTACTCCGGCAGCAGCAACATGTACATGCCGTCCACAGCAGACATGGGAACTTACGGAATGCAAACCTGTGGACTCCTGCCGTCGTTCGGCAAAAGAGGAGAGGTCAACCACCAAAACGTGGGCATGAATGTCCACCAGTACATACCTCAGATAGATAACTGGACCGATCCGAGCAGACCGTGCAGGATAGAGGGGTCCAGTCAGATGTCAAACTGTACATTTTCTCAGAGCATAAAAGAGGAGAGCAATTGCTGCATGTATTCTGATAAGAGAGTACAAAAAGTCAGCTCTTCAGAGGTTTACTCTAATGTTATTCCTGAGGCTGATGGTCCAGAGATCCCGGTTCCGGGATATTTCAGACTGAGTCAAACTTACGCGAACGGGAAGCACCAGGAAAACTACCACCATGCGCCGCCGAGTCCAAACCCAACACTCATGCAGCTCAGCCGGGTCACCCCGAAACCACAGCCCCCCTCTTCCTCCTCCTCCTCCTCTGGGTCTTCTAATTTTGCAGAAGTTGAAAAGAAAAGTGAAGAAATTCCGCAGAAGTCGGAGACCTCAATGACGCCGGTCCCAGCAGAAAGCCCGGATCCTTCGAAGTCCAGCTCCGGGGAGAAGATCTGCTCCATGGACACGTCTGTGTCCAGCCCCGAGCTGCTGCAGCAGGAAGGGAAAGGTGGGTTGGCTACACAATGAAAAGCTTTTATCTTGTGGCGCTGCTGCAGTGAAGGCTCCAGCATCATAAAAGCAAGAATAAAACACAAACAACCCTACAGTCGTAATGTTTAATGAGAGGCTTTCTCAGGTTGCAGGAATAGGCTGCAGAGAATGGATTTACCATGCAACATGAGCAAAGTGTTTACCTCTATTTTAATCCAATTAAAATGCTTAATTTTTTTTTTAGACCATTTGCTTAATATTTGGGTATATAGCACATGTTTAAAATATAAGGATCTAACGTAAAGTTGTATTGATGCCACATTTATGTTGTGTTAAATCAGAATATAATCACTCAGGATCTGGTGTAGCCAATTTGCAGCTGTGTGATGCTGGATTTGAAGGATAGGCTACATTTTAACTAGAAAGTTGCCAAATCACTGAGTTTAAAATTAAATTTATAATTGAAAGATTTATCATTTAAATAACATGTTACATGTTAATGTATTCTATAAAATAACTAGAATTCTTTCACATGTTTCAAGCGTAAAGATGTGTTTTGTACTGCGCTTTGATCAGCTCGGGGTTAGTGTTAGTTTATACATGACTAATGACATCCCCTTCATGTAATATAATCTGGGAAAACTTTTAGATTGTGTCTTATTTCCCAGAGGTCAAATCCAAAAGCAGCTCGTGAGATCACCTTTTAAATAAAACAAAATGTAACGCTGATCATGTTTCTGATTTGAATCCTTGCAGATTGTAAGAGTGACACACCAACCAGTAACTGGCTCACAGCAAAGAGTGGCAGGAAGAAAAGGTGTCCCTACACAAAGCACCAGACCTTGGAGTTGGAGAAGGAGTTTCTGTTCAACATGTATCTGACCCGAGAGCGCCGCCTAGAGATCAGCCGGGGCGTCAACCTGACCGACAGGCAGGTCAAGATCTGGTTTCAGAACCGCAGGATGAAGCTGAAGAAGATGAGCAGAGAAAACCGCATCCGGGAACTCACCTCAAACCTCACCTTCTCGTGAGCTCGCATGAATCTGTGGTTAGCTGTTTTTCTGTTTAATATTCAGTTTGATGCTTTAGTAGCATTGGACGTTTATCCTCAATTTCAAGGAAACTGTGACTATATATATATATATATATATATATATATGTATATGTATATATATATATATATATATGTATATGTATATATATATATATATATATGTATATGTATATATATATATATATATATATATATATATATATATATATATATATGTATATACGGTATTTTTTGGTTGTGACGTCGTGTATTTGTGTTTTATTTTTACCACAGGGTTTCACTTTTTGGTCTTAAATTATTGGAGACGCAGATGGGTCTCCTTTGCCAGTATGAATATTCTGTTGTGTCGTCATAAAAGCACATGTATTGTCGTGTAGTTCAACATTTGTTTTACAGTGTAGAAGCCGTTTGCTCTCTCGTGACATGTTTCTCTGGGCCTTTAAAAAGTGGCGGCAAAACAATGTTAATCTGTGAAAGTATTGCATGTGTGTGGCATGTATCTTGCAATAAATTGTCAAATACTATTGGTTTGTATTTGTTTGAACTCAAAGCCTACAATTATTTTCATTCCTTCATTTACTTTTTGAATGCCCAAGTCTGCGGGACTATTTTCTCTGACGCAGGCTTTAATCTGTTTATAACTCTTACTGGAGGAGGAGAAGGTATTTGTGAACATTACTTTTCACTGCGAGGAAAGAAGTGCCGTTACAAAATAAATTGTCAAACATCTCTCGCGTTCTAACACATTTTTACAATATTTTTCTGACGAGGAGCCTAAACGCGTAAATATTTGAAGTATTTTGTTTGAAGATTTACATAAAGCTTTTACATTTAAGATAAAATTGAATTAATCAGATGCATTAAAAATGTTCCAAATCTCCCTGAATTCTTAACTAATATACAGATTGATACAAAAATACTTAAATGAAGTGCCAACAAATAAGATAACGCAGCAGCCCCAGCCTGTTTTGGAGTTTATCCATCGTGTTTGTGTGTGTTCGAAGAGAGTTGGAGAGACGGAGACGCTTGTAATCAAATCAACATGCATTTGCTGTTTGTTTTCAGGCCCTTACGTGACTAAACTAATGGTGTATGAAGGACTAACAGACGGGTTAAGTTATGTTCAAGCACAAACTCACATGCAGTTCTTCCTTCCTTCCCGTGCGACGCGGGCCTCAATGGCCACGTTGCATTTATTTTCCTTGCACAGAAAAACTTCTTACATCATAATAATCTGTGGTAAAAAAACGACAACTGTCTGCCTGACCCACTCTGCAGATTTGTCCTAAATCCTGACTATTTACCTTGAAAAATATGCCCCCTTTTTCTGAAAATTAAGGTCAACAGCTTTGCTTCAAAACAGGTAAAAAGTGAAGAAAAAGTCTCTTTAAAAAAAAAACTGTGAATCACATTTAAATTATACATTTCAGACAGCAGTACACAGATGGCATTTCCTTCTCCTAGCCTTTTCTTTTATTGACGGCGTGTATATATAATCACACGCACCTCATAAAACATTTATTGATACATAAAGACATTATTGCTCTCCTTTGAGTGAACACAATCATTTCACAACTACCGTTTCCGGCGTAGCTTTTAAAAATTAAACCCAACCCAGAAAATATGTTTCCTCGCCGAATATTAACAATGGATCCGCCGCGTTATGAACGGAAATGACTTCTGTTCCTTTACAACATGTTATTACATTTATTTTACGAGGACTCTGTTAAGTCTATAAACCATTTTACAAGCAATGGGGGCATCGGGACGATATTAGAAGAGGTTTTTCCTCAAACACAAGGATGCAGGGTGTCCGTGTTTGTGTTAGGGGGAAATTGTCCCTTTTTTTGTGCTGCTAGTATTGTTGCAACGCCCTGTAGCCTTTACGCACGTGAGAAACAAAAAAAAAGGATAATTTGTTTTCATTTTAGCGCAGGTTTTCTCCCTGCAGTCACATCTGATAAGGCTTTTTATTATTTGTGGAATGAAAAGCTAAATTAAACCTGACGAAAAAAAGCAGAGAGCATGGGGCAGGATTGATTTACTCGCTGTATTGGTAAATATGACCACGTGATCCATGTAACCAATCCCTGTAGATGCAGGCCAAGCAAAAATACTATGATTGTTCATAGAGGGAAGCTTCTCGTAACAGTGCAAGCCTTATTATAAGAGTAGGAAGAGATGAAAAATGTCTTCCAGTGGCACTCTCAGTAACTGCTATGTGGACGCGTTAATGGGGCAGGAGCCGGAGGATGTGTACGGTGCCCGCTTTCTTCAGCCTCCACACATGGTGACCCCGAGGCCGTCAGGTGCCGGGGACAACGCAGACTTCTCCTCCTGCAATTTTGCACCAAAATCGGCCGTTTTCTCCTCCTCTTGGTCCTCGGTTCACCCGCAGGGGATTTATCATCCGTATGTGCACCACCACCACCACCACCAGTCCCACCTCCCCGCCTCGGACGGCAGATATGTCGGCGTCCGCTCCTGGATGGACCCTATCGCCAACCACGTTTCTTTTTCCGGATTTCACTCCAGCAGTCGCTCATACGGGACAAAACCAAACATCTTGCCACCGAAATCGACCGAGTGTGACTCTTTGGAGGCAGAATCTCGTCCGCAGAGTGGCGAATTCACGCACGGAGGAGTATCGGAGTGTCCAGAAAAGTCGAGCAAAGAGCACAGTGGAAGTGAGCTTTCGAGCCACAGCGAGTCCAAAGAGGAGAAACAACAACAACTTGACCCAAGTAAGTAAACGAAATCCTGATTTACAACCCTAAGAACTGTATGAGCTGGGTGCGTAAAACTGGAGCTTTTACTAACCTATAAAAGTGTCTCGTACTATGTGGCGACTCGGGAAAAACCCGCCCTGGAAAGGTTATTACAGGGGGATCCTAAACTTTTTAATGTCACAGGACACCTCAGATAGATACACAATACTCTGTTTACATTCGATTTAACCTTTACTGCCTTTATTTTCTATCCTTCAAAAAGGAAACACATCTTTATTGTAAATTAAAGTCATTTTTGGTTTCCTCCAACCAAATCATTGTCATCAAAGGTACCAGCAGACAATTCACATTCACCCCCCCCCCCCCCCCCCCCCCCCGCCCCCTAATTTTTTGAACCTATTGAAGTTTAAAATTAAAAACATTCACATCACATGTGTCTTTACTTTATGTCTTATTTCTCCAGACAACCCTGCAGCAAACTGGATCCATGCGCGCTCCACGAGAAAGAAGCGCTGCCCGTACACCAAATATCAGACTTTAGAGCTGGAGAAGGAGTTCCTCTACAACATGTATCTGACCAGAGACCGACGCTACGAAGTGGCCCGCATTCTCAGTTTAACCGAGAGACAAGTGAAGATCTGGTTCCAGAACAGGAGGATGAAGATGAAGAAGATGAACAGAGAGAGAGGCAGCAAGGATCACTTGTGAAATCTCTCCTGCGTTTGAAGCCATCTGGACAATTACATTCTTTTTGGTAGGAACCACGGTAGTCATTTTTTATTTTATTTGACACTCCATAATTTTGCGTGTCAGAGTCATTACTTGTTGACTAAATACACACAGTCTGCCAACAAACCATTTGAATCTGTTTTCTAACTTTACAGAACCACACCCCGGGATGTTCAAGCGGTTTGTCATTCTTTTTTAAACATTACGCATAGTAGGAAACGTGTCTGTGTAGACTTTTGCTTTTTATATTTGGTAAGAATTCTATATAAAACATTTTCAAAACTAAATCTTTGACTTTTCTCTCTGTCGGTACGTCAATGACCCATCACTCAGATTTGATGGACTATAATGTGTGATGGAAGAAGGCGTGTGTTTACACATAAAACATGAGTATCAGTTTTAGCTTTAAATGCATATGTTTTCCCAAAACGCTTTAAACCTTCGTTTTTTTGCTGATAGGCTATATAGGTGGACATTTTTTTTTGGTCATGAGTAGCCTATCTTTAAAATCAACGCCTTACTTTCAGGAAAACTGCCTCCGCAGCCACAACATACAAAAATACAAAGCAACACAAAACTGATCCAATAATGTTCCTTTTACAGCTGAATTCTCTTATTTAACAATATAATTTGAGGCCAGAACAAGCATTTTAAATGTAAATGTGGTCATAGAAAGGAAACTGTATGTTGAATTTAACTTTTAAAAAACAGCTGATCTGAAACGTAGAGGAACATGTAATAAAGTGTTTACGATTGGGAGAGGTGTTGCGGCGGATTCCCAATTTATTGTCCAACTTGTACGCATAATGACTTTAAAACAGGAAGAACCTTGGTCCAATAAAGCTATAGAAATGGCTAGACGTCTGGCCTAAATGAGTTTATGAGCCTGGTCAGTAATTACGTTCTCCTTTGAAACCCCCATCTCCTTCTCGGGCGTTTGTGTCTGTTGCTGACCAACAGAATGTGGACGCTTTCCGCAGGGTGTCTGCTCGATGGATTGTTTCAGAGGAAATCACCCCCAGCTTAATGGTCACGTTTATTCATCAACTGCACTTCCCATAGATGTGGAAAAAAAAACTTTACTTTGACTGGTGTCTGATACTGGGATTTAGTTTACAATTTATTTCATTTTGAAATGTAAAGACAAGCCTAAAGTTAAGATTTTACTTCTAGTTGCCTCAGAGGAGAATAAATAGGCTATACTTTGATGAAAATACATTAGAATATATAGTTTATATATTTATGAATTCTAAACATAATGAATACATCACAAGTTTTTCAGCGTAATAAGAAATATCCCTTAATAAAGCTGTAAAGACATCTTTTGTTTACCTTAGCTGTAGGCTCTTGGGTGAGAATAAGAGCGCTAGAGGGCGCTATAGTTCTTTTACTCTGAGTCAGTTCATTCACAGCTTGAGCATATAACAAACTCATGAACCAAACTTTATAAACAGTATGGGTTTGTTGATTTAAATGAAAGAATAAACATGTTCTTTTAAGGACTAAATTACACTTTATTTCCCTGAATCCTCTTCACAGGCTCAAACTGGAGGTCTCCGATTTGCGAACATTAAAGTTGGTCCAAAGTTTGGCCTTTATATTTTATTTTAAATTATTTGTAATTGCGCTGCTGAAATGTCTTAGTGATTTTCATAAAAACAAACAAATCAAGCTGAACAGATTTAGTCGATTACAATCAAGTTTACATTTTTTACATCATTCAGGTTAATACAAAAATAAAATTCTGATTCATTTGTATCCCCGAATCTTAGTATTGAATGTCATCTTATTTCAACTAGAGCTTTCAAAGGGAATCGATACTGAAAGTTTTACTGACGCCATGATCAGGCTCGTCTCCATCATTTACAGCACAGAATATTTTTTTTAAAACAATGCGCCCTACTCTTCATAACGCATGTTGGTAGCCTATTTTAAATGTTGTATAATGGGGTCATACAATACAGATGTCAGACTAATCTTTATTCTAACCTCGGTCGTGTTTTTTGTAATTAGATGCTGTGACGTAACCTGTTTTAAAATAATTTTCATGAACAAAGGAGTGATCCTTTTATTGGGCCTTTAGAATAAAACAGCCTAGTGAGTTAGTTTCTCCTTCCAAGTGCTACAGCCTAACCCTTATTATAATAAATAAATACAATTGTTGACGTACAATAAACTGAACACTAATAATAGCCTAACAATGATAAAAGAAAAAAAAAACACTGCACCCAAAACACACGAAGACAAGTTTCTATTCGTCTATCTGCTGCACATCAAGCTTCAGGGCTGAACATTATTTATTGCTGATAACTAGTTGAAAACAGATAAGAGCCTTAAACACCGCAGGACTCCAGTTTGACAAATTTGATGAAAGCCTAGCTGTTTAGCCTTCTTTTCTTTTCCTATCTGGTGCTGTGTTTAAATTTAGTCTGCAGAAGGAGTAGCTTTTGGTCCCGAGCAGTTAACGAGGCCATTACTTTCGACGTCGCCATTAAAAGTGATTATTGGCAAGATGTTTCATATAACCAAACACTGGCAGCCAATGAAAGCAGCCCGACAACTCAGGATTGACACAAAACTGATCCAATAGGAGAAGATAGTGAATTGTTTGCGTCCTCATCTGACGCTTTGGGTTACGGCCTTCACGTTGTGATGAGTTAAACTACATTGGCCTACAATCACGTGGGCTGAAGACTATGACGTGACTGTGGAGGCTGATGTCTTGACACCACATCAGTATGGACGTCATTTCATCTTCTGTACTCAAACGCTATCACTGACACCCGCATTAACTGGATTAAATCTGTTCTTTGATATTGACAAAGATACGATTGAGTTTGGGGGATTTCTGTCAATATATCCATTTCCACGCAGTAATAAAACCATGAGTGTTTTCCTCACATGCTGCCTCAGCTAGCTAGCTCTTGTCATTAGCTTCAGTCACGTTACAGCCGGATACCGTCATGTAGCTCTATGTAGCCTGCAAGCACACAACTGTGCTCAGTGTTGTTCATGTAGAGGTTACTAATCAACCAGAGCTGTGACAATGAGCCATGTATCATCAATTAGCCATTAGCATTACTACACTACATTACATTACACTACATTACATTACACTACATTACATTACACTACATTACACTACATTACTACACTACATTACATTACACTACATTACATTACACTACATTACATTACACTACATTACTACACTACATTACATTACACTACATTACATTACACTACATTACTACACTACATTACATTACATTACACTACATTACTACACTACATTACATTACACTACATTACTACACTACATTACATTACACTACATTACTACACTACATTACATTACACTACATTACTACACTACATTACATTACACTACATTACTACACTACATTACATTACATTACATTACACTACATTACACTACATTACATTACACTACATTACTACACTACATTACATTACACTACATTACATTACACTACATTACACTACATTACATTACACTACATTACTACACTACATTACTACACTACATTACTACACTACATTACATTACACTACATTACACTACATTACATTACACTACATTACTACACTACATTACTACACTACATTACATTACACTACATTACTACACTACACTACATTACATTACACTACATTACTACACTACATTACACTACATTACATTACACTACATTACTACACTACATTACATTACACTACATTACTACACTACACTACACTACATTACATTACACTACACTACATTACATTGCACTACATTACATTACTACACTACACTACACTACATTACATTACATTACACTACATTACATTACATTACATTACACTACATTACATTACTACATTACACTACATTACATTACATTACATTACACTACATTACATTACTACACTACACTACACTACATTACATTACATTACACTACATTACATTACACTACACTACATTACATTACACTACATTACATTACTACATTACACTACATTACATTACATTACATTACACTACATTACATTACTACATTACACTACATTACATTACACTACATTACATTACACTACATTACTACACTACATTACATTACATTACATTACATTACTACACTACACTACATTACATTACACTACATTACTACACTACATTACATTATCTTATGTCTTACTGAAGATCCTCAATGAAAACGTAATTCCAAATAGGCTACAAGGACGATGAGGATTTAACATGGATTATTTAGGGTTTACTTTGAGGCTATGGCTAGTGTGTGTGTGTGTGTGTGTGTGTGTGTGTGTGTGTGTGTGTGTGTGTGTGTGTGTAGGAACACAGAATGCAACAATGTAGTTTAAATATAGAAAGTAGGATGGATTAAGACAAAGTGATTAAGACGTGGGGCTGAGTGGTAACCATCACAGTGTCCCAATCAGTTGTTAAGAAAAAAAGACATTAGCATTATTGGTTTAGGCCTACTTGTCAATAATGACGTGGTTCATGCATTTTTCTGTTTCTGTTTAGCCATGGTGAACAATATGCTTAGTCATGTTATCTTTAATTTATTGGCAACAGACTTCACATAGCCTCTTTGATTTCATGTCTGAATAGTCGTCAAACATTTCTAGTCCAACAAACAGCCATCTAACAGATCTTATGGTAAATCAAATCCTTAATTTAATATTAAAGATCTTATTCCCTAAAGTGTATTTACACAATATGGGCCTATAGATTTACCGAAATTGAGGCGTTGAAGTAGAATGAGGGCTAACATTATCTTATATATCGTCCTATTTATTTTTTAATACATATTCTTGTTTTTTTTTTAAACGACAATTATTTTCGTTGTTAAATATAACTCAACAGTTGACTTCACATATCAGCGGTACAAGTAGCCTACAATTAGTCTTTCAATTCGCTGCATGACTAACTTATTATTGAATTTGCCTGGTATAACAGATCACCATGTTTTATCCATATGTTCTAAATAGACGCAGATAAGGGTCCATCAGACTGATCATTTGTAAATATAAAGACATGCTGCACTGTGGTGGTTGTAACATCTTTATTAGTCTGAAGCTGCAGCTGCATGTGTGTTGAAGTAAAAACTCCTCCCATCGACCAGTTTTTGTTAAGTATCAGTCCATTTAAAACTTGGGCAGTGGAAGGTAATTCTTCGACCATCCTTTTTAAAAAAAAACTAAAGACATTAGCTTTTCAAATGTAAAACTCCCTAATTAACTAATTAAAGAACTAACCTCTAACTATCAATGTTTCGTTCAAGTTTAATTGTTAAATCTAGCTTGTTTTTTGGTTCTGCACTTCTTGTGTGAATTATAGCAGACATCATGTGTTCTCCCTAAAGAAAGGAAACGACCAGCCGAGCTCGCTAGCTTTTTCTTTGACTCCATCATTTATTCATTCACCAAGCACTGGTCCATCACAATATAACATTCTGAAGCTATGCATTCTTCCTGTGCAACGTGGCGACTCTCTAGCACAAATAAGAGATAATATATAAGATAATATAAGATAATATTATATTAGATGAATGAACCGAGAATCCTCAACGTCACCAACACTAAAGCCATGCAAACAAATGATGACCTTTTGCATTATACTCGTTTACATACGGTTATATATATATATATACACACACACACACACACACACACACACACACACACACACACACACACACACACACACACACACACACACACACACACACATACACACATCTATAAGACAGAAAACCAGAGACAGAGCCATGGTCGGACTATAAATCGCACAGTGCTGACTCTGGCACGCCACCAGATGAACCAGACAGAAATGAAAGAAATTCCTGTCTCTGCAGACATGCACACATGGACGAGACTGCATCCGCAATATTTGGCTTCCATAGCGTGAACATTTCTATATCTGCTTATTGTAATAAATTATCTGCAATACCCGTAATGTGCATAAAACAACAGATCGTATAGCGTGAGAAAGGATGATATTGTTCACTGCAGCGAGAGAAAAAGAAACTAAAATATATTTTGTATTCTTGAACTAAAATTGGCCACTAAAACGTAGAGGCCTAGGGTGAAAATATAGACAACTTTAAATATTGTTTTTTTCATAACTCATACAATATGTTATAGGCATCGTGCATGTACTGATCATTTAAAAACACATATTTGAAAAAACAAACACCCGTTTCGTTGTCTGTTCGTTTGTACAAAAACTAAAAAAGAAAACATCCTGACATCATGTCTGAAAATAAAGGTGTTGGTGGAGTAAAGAGTCAGATAGCCTAGGTTCCACATAGTCTCCATTTATTGAAAGCCAAGCAGAAATTACATCATCTTAATTCTATTTTATTGTCTACATGTTTTACTGAAGAATGGATATATTGATATGTGCTAAAATGTTCTTCTTCTCTATAATATGTAACTTGCATTATGATGAATGAAAGATGAAAGAAATTCCGACTTTAACTCTTTCACATTAAGATATACATTTTATGAAGCGCAATCATAACAAAGCCCTCTTGTTTCCTCCAGGGCACACGGAGGGGCTGCTGCCATTATGCACATGAGATGGGGAGAATTGCTGCAGTCGAAATTCCTTTTTGTGAGGGGACAATTTACAGCTCCGTAATAGACCTTTTTATGTGCCTCCATCGCCTGTCATTGGATGCCACTGGTCATGTGTGAGAGGCAAACGTCTTCATGGCTCTTTTCCTGATTTCCCAGGCGATTTTTTTCTCCACTGCATTCTGCGTGTATGGTGTTCAAACAGATACTTCACGATCTGCGCTCCTTAAAAAAAAAAAAAAAAAAAAAAGCTTTCCTCTCATACACGTCTGATCAGCGCATATTTTGCAGCACTTCGCTGCTTATTCTGTTGGATGCCAGGAGGAGCGATTCAACTTTTCTCCATGTCTGACCTCTTCATCCTCACAGCAGCAGCTCCCACTCTGCACACCCTTATCACAATGCACTGCAGATGTGAAAATCGAAGAATAAAAATGGATTACCTCCGGGCTTTAGGTAAGATTTCTGCGTCAAATCGGACTTCATTAAGTCGTATGTGTCCGCATGTGAACTTTGACAGCTTCCTGTTTCATTAGTCATGTTAATTAGCAGCAGGTTGATGACTCCCGGATCATTTGGTCATCTCATGTGTTGCTGGATGCATGCCGTTGGATATATTTTATACTTTGATGTAGAAAATACAGGTTATGGTCCTAGTATTAATGGAAATGAGCCTTCAAATCTAAAGCTAAAATATTTCAAGAAATAATCAAGTTATCAAATTGTCTGATGTGACTTGTGAATGTAATCATTAAGTCTCATATTCTCTATTTCAAGATAATCCTGCAGATGTAAAGCGTGTATTTGAAGTAATTGAGGATGGTCTGGTCTGATAATGTTTTACTGATGCAGAAAAAAATAACTCCACTAGAATTAGAAGTCAGTTGCATGTGCTGAACCAAACCCCCTTCACAATGTCATGTCTGAAGCTGCATTCAGCTTATTGCATTTCAAAAAATCCCTTTTATATCCTTATTTGATCAGATTATCCTGAAAACTTTAATTTAAAGCTCTCAGCTCTCTTTTACTTGAAATGTGTTTTTCCTCTGAACCCATATTATGTTTCCTCATATTGTTCAATTCCTAAAGTGCTGCTTTATTATAAACATCGAACAAATGTGTTTTTTTTATATTCCACATATGCAAGCTTGACATAAAAAGGAGAGTTTTCATAGCTTGTGTTCAGCTGCCTGCATGAATCTGGGGCCAACTGAACAAAGACAGTATTTCACTGTGGCCTGACAGGCAGCTGCGAAAGTATTTACAGCCTTACTGCAATGCGGCAAAATGGACCCTACAACACAGAACTGACTGAAGCCCCACAGAGTCACACTGGACTCATTTTGAGTCATTTAGTTAAACAATATTATAGTTTAATTAGTCTCTGTATATGTTTGATAGTTTTGTTAAATAATTTCTGACCACAGGCCCTGCATTTGAACAGATAACAGATCTTAGATGGTTGTGGTTTCCCTCTTTACGTTCTTGTTAAAGTCCCCTCCCACATTTAGAGAAGTCTAATGTTCGACTCTTTCAGGTCGTTTTACTGTAGAGAGAATTTAAGTAAACAAATGTTTCTTCTTTTCAAACTACGCTTCATAAAACTGATATCCATTTTCTGTGCTATTGTTTAGGCCTATAGCTTTTTCAAGCGTTTCCAAATGTGATAAAATGACTTTTTCTTTTGTTTTCAGTTTTACTAACACTGTCATTTTGAGAAACAGTTGAATGTCTTTATCAGCCTAATGCTCAGAAATAAAAATCTACACTGCAAAACAAGCACCTCATTACATCACAAATAATATTCAGTTAACATTCGTTTAAATTCCAAAAATCAAATTTAAAAAAAAACTTGCAAAAGGCTATAAGATTATTCTTGAATCATTATTTAAAAATAATTAACTGAAACCGAGTTTTTCATCGATCCTCCAGCCAATTGTCTTTGAATACCTTTAATTCAACAACTGGCGCAATAAAGTAAGTTGGTAGCCTAATTGGAAACGTTTGATTTATCAATGATCTGAATGTTTTCTTTCTTAGATCCCATCTGTATCAATACTTTGAATCAAAATGATGAGGTCAAATTTCTTGTCAGCAAAGATGGACATTTTTTGCAGTGGACAAAGGGGGGAGGTCGTTAAAATGCCAGCAGAAGGCGCTGTTGCCCAACAGTCAGCCTTCCTGCGCCTTCAGCAGCTTTTACCGGCAGGATTCTGAGCGTGATGATTGGCTGAGGCAGTAATCACGTGGTCTGATTCAATTTTGAAAGTGGATTTCGGGGATATGTAGCCTATAGGAGAACATCCTCAGTTGGCACCATCTTTAAAAACAGATGTTTACAAAGTGCTTTGAAATGTGATGAGCTTTTTATTGTTCCTGCTTTTCACTTTATTATAATTTAGTTTAATCATCATAGGTATAAAATCATAATAATAATTCAGACAGTAGTTGTTTCATGGATTTATACAATCAGAAAAGTGGTTGCTCTTATCGACTTCCACTTGAGTAAAAGCTGTTTCACTTTATTGACATCTACTTTAACATTATACAAATCATTAGTCAGAGTAAAAACATTGAGCATTACTTCCTTGTCATGATGATGATGCAGGGAAACATGTCTCTAAAGAAGATGGTAAACCTGAAACTAAAATTATACTTAGAGGGGGAAACCTTCTTTCAGAAGTCCCTAAAGCACATACATATCTGCTGCTACTTCTTTAACATCCGGGAGGCCCCAAAGGGAACTTACACTAAAGTGATGTCGAGGGGAATAACTTTTTACGAGGACATGCATGTAAAGAGTGTTAAACACCCGACATTTATCTTACCTGCCCTGCAGTAGTACAACAGACCTAACCTCAACGTCATCATCTCTGCGGTTTGCTCAGGAAAGGAGGGGCGGGGTGAGCGTGGTGCACCCTGGGACAGGCCCGGATGACTGAATGACATCAGTCTTATTGTGTCAGGTTCACTGAGGAGAAAAATGAATTTGAGAACGAATAAGTGATGCATATTTGACAACACTTTAGAGGTCAAAACGCCTCAGACCATACCCCCCCCCCCCCCCCCCCCCCCACACACACACACACAGGTGTGCCTGCCTATAAGCCTGTTAGAATAATTGTAAAAGGTCACAGACCGATTATAAGACTGTTTACCAAATTATGATCTGAGACAAAGATTTTGCTGTTCGTTTCAGCATTGCAACAAAAGTTATAAAGCTGCAAGGTATTGCTCGGCCAAAATAAAACATGTTTCTATTTCACCCCCTCTACTTAGTTCCCAGTCCCCTCACGACAGTTAACCCCCCCTAGCTTCCTCCTTTCTACGACTTTTCCTCCATGCACATCAGTGTAATCGCCGTTATTGAGTAAGTGCAACTTTGAGGATTATTTATGGGCCTGCGCGCGGCTGTGAGTGGCTGTGAGGAAACACGTGACACCATTAAAGTTTGTTTTATGGCCCGGGACTTGACAAGCCAAAATATAATTCTCATTGTGTATTAGTAAGGTGGTCCAGATGGGTTGGAATAGAGCTTGTATTGGACGTGAAGCTGCTGCACCTTCAGGTTGACTTTCCCCTCTGCGTGGACGTGTTTGTTTCACGGTGTGCCATGTGTTGCGGTCTCTGTGGTAAGCTGGGCTTTTATCATTATGCTCGTGCTATGGGCGTGTGATGTCACGCGCGCAGTGCTCGTGCCTCTAAAAGCGGCGACAGTGCGTCAGGACCTTTATATTTTCGGTGTGTGGTCAGGACGAGCTCAGATGGTTGGAAGTTGAACTGTTTGTGATTAATATCGTGTTCATGTTGAAAGAGCTGGGTTTGTTTTAGAGCTTTCTACACTAAGCGATGCTTGCGTTGATGACGTAGTTCAAGTTGTTATTTACTGCCTTAATACACAAGTTAGTCTATTTGCAGCTTTGGACTTCTTGTTTGTTAGGAGACGCAGAAATCAACATGTTGTCACCAAATACCTGCAATAAATAGTTTTAAATGTTGAAGGCTTAGAAAATAACAATAGCTACGTTTATGCTGCGTATTCACAACTCAGCGTCTGTTCAAGTTTTTGATTTTTAATTCGTTTGCTCGTAAAGTTAGCTTCAGCTTTAAACCCATTCAAATGATTAACTATCTTACACCGAATTTACGATTAGACAATCAAATCTGTCTGTCCCTTTTCACATTATGGGTCTGCTTCTTTGTTCAGCGAAGGCCTGATGCGTTTAGTGCTGCAGGCCTTTGAAATATTATAAATAAATATTCATTCATTTCGTCAGGAATTGCTCAAACTGGTTACCCTAGGTAGGATAATTTAATATAAAGCTGAAAATGTGATTTTTAACTTAGGTTCTTTTTTGATCAGAGGAAATAAAAATCATTTTCTGAAATCGATAATTAGATTAAAAAGGCCTCGTGCTTTTTTTCCCTGTGGCTCTCAAACACAAAATGTGAGCTTTTAATGCACTAAAAGATCGTTATTAGAATGGCAAAGGAGTGGAGCAGAGGTGGTTAGCCTTTGGTTTAACACAAGCTGGCAGGAAACGCTGACTTTATCTTTCTTTTGTTGTGATTCTCGGCTTTGACCCGTCTGAAGGACTACAGGGTGACAGACAGGTCAGCCTGTCTAATGCTGAAACGTGAAGTGCAACAACGAATTCTTCTACAATTTCATTTATACAAGTGCATTGAACGAACAGGTGATACTTTGGATCAACTGTAAGAACTCACATAATCTTAATTTAAGAAAAGGTGCAGAAATAAACTTCTCTTTTAATTGTACAGCTGTTCAGGGCCTGTTATTTCATTTGTCGAGCTGGACATGTAACTGCACCCAAATCAGGATTTTCAAATTACAAAACTTTATGATCACGCGTTAGATTATCACTAAGTCAAATATGGCCTATATATTTTTTATTCTTAATAAAGATGAAAGCATTGAGATTACCATTTCATCTTCAAATCTAACTCTAAGCGTCCTGTAAGCCAAAATAATAGAACTCTATATTTTCTGTCAGAAACTCTGAGAGCTTTATTCGTTTGTGTGGAATTCTATTAGCCTAATATGATAGGTAGATGTGTGTTTAAATAAAAATATTTAGCTGTTCCTTATATTTAAAAAAAAACAAAACTGCTAATGCCAGCCTCCTCTCCGCTTTGATTCCTTTGAGTAAGTCTGTTTCAGAAAAAGTTGCAGTAGCCTTCATGGTGGTGTGCTTAATGGCTGACAAGGGATTGGTAAACTTTTGCACCCTTTGAGCTGTCACCAGCACTGAAAATAATTGAACTTTTTGATAAGTTTGTAAATGATTTAGTTTGACCTCGGTGGCCCCCGTAGCCTCATCTGCTGTGCTGTGATTAAAAGCTATAGCCTGTAATCTCCTGCTGATCTGTGAACCTTCTTGACAAATGCTCATCTTTGATTAGTCAAAGTTCCTAACATTTATTTGTATTAATTTAAGGGTATGTTAGGTTATTTATCGCCCTGTGATGTTTTGTCATTGTTGTATTTTGCTGTTTTTCCTGCAGATGTAGTCTACCATGTGTATCTATAGGCCTACATAGTTTCTCTCTTTTTTGACAAGCATGGATTGACGTGACGTTTGAAGCTTCTCTGTCTCTAAAAACAAACAGAACACTCATAAAACCCCAGACCAATGTGAAGTTCTAACCAGAGAACATAGGCCTACCTAAATTTAAAGAAAACCATCATCAGGTAGAAAACTCTTCTTCTGACGAAAAAAAACAGGAAAAAAAATCAACCAGCTTGATGTGACTGGAATTAATGTGAATACATCTTAGATCCTTATGTCACGTTGTTTCTGTAATGTTCTGCCTCATGCTGACAGTGAGTCCCTCTGAAAAATATTGTTTGGCTGAATTACTGTAAAGAAATGAATTCCTGTTGTTATGGCTGAAAATGGGCATTGTCGCTTGCCGTCGTCTATATATACCCTGTAGAACCGAATTTGTGTGATAAAACCAGAGTCACAGATTCGATTCTAGGGGAGTATATGGTCGATGAAAAAACTTCGATTTATTGACTTATTGCCTCCTTATTGGGTGCTTGAGGTGCTGTCAGGTGTTACAGTGGCAGTTCTACTTTATGAATGAATGATAGTAAATGTGACAACAGCTCACACTTCTCTGGAAGAGCTCAGGGCAGATTGAAACCCGAGAGACTTTTGTAGTAACCTGACGCAAAATGTTTCCAATAAACATCATTGAGACCTAGCCTGCGTTTCTGTGTATGTTTAAGTGAAATATAAAATGGATTTAGTAAAAAGAACCCAAACCACAGCACACTCCAGCTGCAGCTTCTTTTTCTTTTCCTCCTGTGGCTCGTTTGTGTCTCCACATTATTGATTCCCAGAGGCTGCTGCATGCTGCTGCTGGCCAATGGGCTCCTGAGACAGATTTTTTTTTCAAATGGATGGGAGCAGATGAAGGGATGAGATTCGTGTAACTTTTGGATGACCCCTTCTTGACAAAGACAGTGTCCATCAATTGTCCTCAGTCATTATTCGCTGCTTTTATGCCGTGGGGCTTTTTGTAGCTTTTGTTGCTCTCTCTGTTGAACACCATGACTGCAGGTTAAACCTTTAGAAACTGAAATATTTTCATTTCTGCGTGGATAAAACTCCCTTATGAACAACCAGACATTCTTTATTTTTATTTTTTAAATATTTTTTAAAATCAAATTAAGGAAAGTAAAGAAAATGTTTTTTTGTTTGTTGGTTTTTCGGCAGTTGTTTTAAACTCGAAGCTGCACGCAGATGTTTCAGGGAAGTATCTGATTTTTCTTTTTCTCCAGGGTCTAATTTTGGTCCATGTGAAGTCAGATAAAATTGCTTTTAGTTGTATGTTTACCCGTGTATGGACCAGCATCACCTCCATTGGCCAATCTGGTCACATGGTTCGCTAACTTTATTCAGTTGACACCAAGTAGGAGGGCTTTATGGAGGGAGGAAAAAAAGACAACTCGAGAAAAATTAGTATTTTCTACCTTCAGAAATTAATGGCCATGAGTTCGTTTATGGTGAACTCTAAGTATGTGGATCCCCAATTTCCTCCGTGCGAGGAATATTCACAAAATAACTATATACCTGAGCAGGGCTCGGACTTCTACAGTCCATCGCAGGACTCAGACTTTCAGCATCCAGGGATCTACCCCCGATCAAACTACACGGAGCAGCCCTTCAGCTGCAGCACTGTGCCGGACTCTGGCGTGCAGCAGCCCCGGGGTCATGTGCAAGACAGATCCGGCGACTCGAGCCCTTTTGGCGGACAGACTGAGCAGGGGCCCCCCGTGCAAGTGGCTGGACCCCGGACTTGTGGACAGCAGCAAAACACAAAGAGCCAAAATGGGATACAAGCCAAGCAGCCTGCAGTAGTTTACCCCTGGATGAAGAAAGTCCACGTAACTACTGGTAAGACTTCAGCCCCTTCTTCTTCTTCTTTACTTGTGGACCAGCTGACTTTAAAAATCACTCAGAGTAATATTTATGAGTCTTTTAAAGGCCTCGCCAATTACACAAGTCATAAATTTTTATAGCCCAGGAAATAGGCCGCTAGGTGAGCGCCTGAAAGCTACTGAAAACACTTATTGACCGACTGTAATGGCGCTTTGATCTGCTGCAAATCTCTTTAAACCCAGTTAAAATCAGCAATCACTTCCTTATTTTGCTTCCTCGTGGATCACCTTAAAGTTTCAGCGCCACGAGTCTGGAGGGAGACTCCTCTTGTTGTTCTGTTTCTGCATGCAAGTTGATTCTGCCCCATTTGCTGACTTTGTTTCTGTTTGTGTTTTTTGTTTTTCTTTCACCAAAGTGAATCCGGACTACACAGGACCCGAGCCCAAGCGGTCTAGGACAGCTTATACCCGGCAGCAGGTTTTAGAGCTGGAGAAGGAGTTTCATTTTAACAGGTATCTAACCAGGCGGCGGAGGATCGAGATTGCCCACACTCTTTGTCTGTCCGAAAGGCAGATCAAAATCTGGTTTCAGAACAGACGCATGAAATGGAAGAAAGATCACAAACTGCCCAACACCAAGGGCAGATCAGCACCAGCCTCCAGCCATCTGCAGAGCATGCAGAAGGACAACCAGACTGATATCACAGCATTATAAGAGAGGAACAGATTAGGAGTGAACTGTACATAAAGATGACAGAGGGTTGCATCTGACTTTTGCATGGACTGATTTTTTTTTATTGTTATTATTATTTAACAAAAATGACCCCAGCAGTGTTTCCTCAAGACTGAGTCAGATACTCAATCAGTCCTGAGATGTGTAAGTTGAGCCTTTTATTTGTTCTAATTTCGTCAAAAGGCTCCAAAAACCTTTGGAAGATTTATTTTTCGTTTTCCTCTTTCCTTTTTTATTTTTTGGACGTTTTTACCTTGAGGACATTGAATGAGCACCCACGGCTGATTTCATGGATTTAAACGAAATGTTTCTGCTCCTCTCACGTGGACTCACGCTGGTCTCAAAATTGTATTCAGAAACAGGGAAACAGTTTCGTTCAAATTACACACACGCACACATTTTCTTTTTTGTCTTTTCAAAGACGTCACATTTAACGCACAATATACATAAATATATACTTGAAGGAAACATTATTTCCACACAGCACGCCTAAGACACAACCTTATTTCGTGACTTACAAAAATCCCTTTTGAATCTTCCTCGTACACGGTTCTATGTGACTCGTTTGTTTTAACTTATTTTGTACAATAAAGCTTTGATTTTTTTTCATAGCCTAGATATAATTCCCCAAAAAGCAAGACATTCCTGTGTGCATACTCCTCTGAGTGCCCTTATAAATCTCTCTGACACCTTTGTAAACAGTGTACATGCCATCTGAAACTAATATAAAACAGCATTTGTTCCTGCATGGCACCAGATTGATATTGGATGTTTCTCGTCGGAAATAATCAAATATTGGACATTTTTTTTAGGAGTATTTGTTTATTTCTCTTAATATGACTTTTTTTACGTTATTATTTATTTGTTTAAAAACGTGTACATTTTCGTATAGCACACATACAAATTTAATTAAAAAAAATATTCGTTAAATTTTAATTAATCTAAAATATGTTTGAACTTTTGTGCATTATTCGCATGGCTGTATGCAAAGTTTTAGTCTTAGTTCATGTGGGAATCTTCTAGTTTTTCATTGACACCGAGCTAACCGAGGGGGGCTTTCACGTCACGTTTCAAGACAGATATTTCTTTATTTTAGACCTTCATTGTCTTTCGGAACAAAACAAAAAGGCCCAGAAGCTCCTCTTCTTCTTCTTGTATACGTGGAGGTCTTCTTTCTGAAGTCTTCTCCATGAGAGGCTTGAAAAGGTATTTGAAGCGAAGGTCGACAAAGCAGCAGCGGCAGGTTCATCCAGGGGACACATTTCAGCCGCGAGGACTGACCCTAACACCCCTGACCCGCCGGACAGGCAGCATTTTCTCTCCCAGGCGCTGCAAGCTTCGCTCTGGAGGCTTTTTTCCACACTTAAAAGACTAAAGCATCCAAAGCACGATTCAGTGTTTGAATTCCACGGTTTTACACGTGTTTCAACAGTATTTAAATAAGACGAAGCCCCCAAAAAGGTTCTAATTGTGCATTTGTCTCCTCATGTCAATATGCAATCTTTTTGGTTTTATTTTTGTACATGCTTTCTACCTTGTATTGTGCATTGAGATGCGAGAAGTATATTGGAAAAAATAAAGATTTCTACTGAATATGCATTCAAATGGTTGCAAACTTTGCACTTTGTTGCGTTTTTTCTAATGTCCGGAGAAGCGTTTCTGTTTGGGGGACATTTATTCCCCCGGATCACTGAGGTATAAAATCCTCTAAACGCTAAAAACTTTTTTTTGTACATGTTGCTACTCAGCGGATTTTTATTTGCGCAGTCCACAAAAGGCTCACTTTTGGTGGGAACGACTTTCTTGTGAAGGGCCATATGGAGGACCCACAGCCCCCTTTTTACAAAACATCCACAAATGCACCAAATGTGCCCTGCATGGGCAAAGTCAGCCTCTTCTCCTGACAAACATGTAATTTACCAAGCTAAATCCAGTATGCCCAAAATAAGTGAATTATATATTTTTAAAAACATGTAAAAGAACTGTTTTCTACCCAAGCTAATCTTTTTTTCATTCATTAGCTCTTTCCGAAAAGGGCGCATAAGTGCGTAAAAACGCACCGTGAGCTGATTTTATGAAGAAAAAAACCTGACATGACCTCTAATAACACCTTTTACTGAGTAAAAATAGTTGGCATAAAAATCTTTATTATGCAATTTAAACACAACTGAGGATAATTGTCTACGTAGATTCAAACTAAAAAACTTTTCAAAGTTGTTGGACCAGAACCTGATGACGGCACATCAATCAGTGACTGTTTTGGCATATACACATACACACATATATATTGTTCAAATACACAACATGCACTTACATTACACTGAAGATTTGATATTAAACCCCTTCGTGCTCTGCCTTTATTGAATGTGACCCCCTGCAACAGTGACCCCCGACCCTCCACGCACACACACATCAGCTCAGATACAAACAAACGTGGTCATAAACGGACATGTGGAAAGACAATCTTCAGTCACTCAGGACTGTTTTCATCCTCACTGACAAATGTGTGATCCCAGCTGGGCTCGCGCGGAGTTTGAGGCGTGCACGGACTGTGTGTGTGTGTGTGTGTGTGTGTGTGTGTGTGTGTGTGTGTGTGTATAGCCTATGATATAGATTCAGAGAGAGCCTAAGACAAAGTGATGCTACCAATCCAGCATCCTGCCATGAGTGATGTGCACAAAGATGCTGAAGAGAAGATGGGGGGGGGGGGGGGGGGGGGGGGTATGTTGGCACAATTGGGCACTTAATCTATCTAATATCCTAACTAATATGTTATTAGTTGTCTAATGTTCACAATATATAACCTTACATGCATCTATTATAATATCCTTGTAAGTGGTCGTAATTATTGGCACTAAACTTGATTTGAAGTGAAATGTATCATAAAACCATTTTCAGGTCAATGCAGCCTCCTCCAGCATCCAGCGTGCAGCCACACTGACCTACATGTCTGAACGGCGATAAATGGGAGCCAAAGGCAGTGCCATTTTCAATGACACTGCACCCAGTGCAGGAATACACCGTCGTCGCTCTCCATCCGGCCATATTTGATTTCCAGCTGTTTTTTCGCAGAAGCCTCTCCGAGCCAGACAACCCCCCTAAGATATATTAAAGTGCGCTGTCTGCATTCACAGATCTAATCCGGAGACTATACCACTCCGCTCTCCATTCTCTGACCACGTGATTGTCTAAATAATTAATGCAGCACGTCCCCCTAGAAACACGGCGTCGTCATTAATCGCAAGGACTCTATCAGACTTGAAAACTGAAGAGATCCCCCAAGAAAATAATATCCGATACCCGGCG
Source organism: Labrus mixtus (assembly GCF_963584025.1). Classification (NCBI taxonomy): domain Eukaryota; kingdom Metazoa; phylum Chordata; class Actinopteri; order Labriformes; family Labridae; genus Labrus; species Labrus mixtus. The sequence continues at coordinate 26,672,456 of NC_083624.1, forward strand.
CGAGCGTATAGCCCGGCACTTTAGCGACACATCCGAACCGATGGATGCTTGGGTAGGTAAATATTTCAACATTTTTCATGTTGCCTCAGCTGCTAAATGACGATATCAAATGTGGTGATATTTGATACATTGCTCGCTCTTGATGTGTGCGCTTCATGCTGCAGTAAGTCGCTGGATGCTTGTCTTCTTTTTTTCTTTAATGTGTCAGAAAAGGAGGCTCTTAGGGGGGTTGTTGGGTTACGCAAATATGGTTAAATGGATTGATAGGATAGATGGTAAAAAGTATTGGGCAGTGACATGTATTTATGGATGCTCACTCAGAATAAATGCGATTTTGGACTCATGCAGACCAGGGTGGCCCCTTCAATGGGCCCACAAATTCTTAATTCAGTTTAAAAAAACAAATATTTTATTACAATGAAACGTAGCTATTTTTAAAAGAATATCATAAAATAGCCAATCAAATTGTGTTCTTGTTTGACTTGGTAGAATTTATTTGATCTTGATTTAACTCCAGTCTTTTTTTTTTCACACCATGAATGAACGGTTATTTATCTCTCCTTTTAGCTCGAGAGGGAAGTGGATTTCTGATGTTTTTATTGTTGTTTGGAGATTTCTTGATTCTGATTTCTAAGAAGTCCTGGAAGTTTGGGGCAGGCTGACTCTCCTGTCTGCTTGTAAATCATTCTCAGTAATTCCTGAAAGGGTGCGAGGCTGTTGGGGGGCCGGCCGAAAACTGTAAATCTTTCACTTTTATTACCCTCTGAACATATGCTGCGACGCTACCAGCTCTGCATCCCTTCTCCTTCTGCTGCTTCTTCTTCCTCACAGCAAAGATACCACAGCCGACGCTCTCTGTGCCTCCTAATCTTCCTCTTGCAATCCATCCTGTCTTTTTTTTTTAATCTTTATTTTTGCAAACCGATCCGTCCCCCTTTTCTTCTGACCTGATATTGGAAACAATGCAGGAGAAGACGTGTCTCCCTCCTTCTTTGTGTGTGAGGGCAGACACAACAAACAAAAGATGATAATGTGCTTTATTTGAATACAATCCAGTCCCAGATGGAGGCAAAAAAGACACATGTCATTTAATTCATAAATCATTTGTTGGATGCAGATCCCACACCGTTTGCAGTTATTGGGCGAAATATGTTCAAATAGAACATCTACATGAAATATAACTTGTGTTTTACGATATTGCTCATAGAGCTTCAACCGTGGTGCGTTTATGGCCCAAGCTGCATGCTTTATTTTGTAAAGTTGGAAACAGCTTCATTTTGAGCAAATAAAATAAAAAATCCAACACATTTGAAAGCTGCTTTAACTTAAAAACTGACAGAAAATCTTCAAAATACAACCTGCAGACCCAATTCACTCAAGATGCAGCATTTTCTGCCCTGATAGAAATGTGTAAAATTCTTCTTCACTTAGCTGTAAAACAAAGCATCCCATATAATGTTTGTGTTAAATACTGAAATGCATGCGCGTTGAAAATGCTCGTGATGAAAAGAAATGGGCAGTGAGGCATTTTCACACAGCTCAGATGGGGAAATAAACGCCACCCTTTATCAGAATGGATTGGTGAGGTAAGGCTCGGTTGAAGAAGAAAACAATCACGTGAACAAATATGCTTGTATCTTACAGCAGCCGCCTTTATTTGTCATCACAAAGCTTCCGAAACACCTAAAAAAATCTCGCAATCTCACAGCTCCAAATCCATGCAGGCCTATCCGGGCTGTGAGTTCCTGTATATTCCAATGGGTGATTGATTGCCAGGGATTTTTTTTTTCTGGAATAAGGATACCTTGTTCGCTTTTTATTGGTAGCTGAACGCGAGTCCTTCCATTCTTTCGGGAATACTGTCTCCACTGGTATATGGAAATGTCTGAAAAACAGCAAGATCAGTTTTAGGACAGCATTGTGTACAGACAAAGGGTGAAGGATTTATTCTAGAGACTACGTGGAAAGGAAGGAGACTGAGAGGGAAAACTGCTTTATGATGAATTGATTCACAGGTAAGAAACTGCATGGCAGAAAGCAACCTTTAACCACGGGTTAATATAATGCAAGGGAATATCTGTGATTTATTCCGCTCATGGAGGCGATGCTTGTTAATGTCGCTCCCTCCTCCGGATACATGGAGTCCACAGCTACCTCCTCGAAAGCACATTCATAATTTATATATTTTTTTAAATTCAAATATTATCGACACATTGCGTCCTGCGCTTTTCATTTGATTTCACGTTTGGATGAAAAGCTGCTCGGAGGAAGAAGTAAGAGAGGAACTTTTCTTTTTTCGCTCTTGGATCGTAAATCACATTAATTTGTTGTCTTATCGTCACAGTGGCGTTTGCCGTGATTTATGTGGTTTCTGCTGTATGGCTTTGTTAACCTGATACTTTCTATTATACATGAATTCATATTTGATGTTTTAAGGGATTACCAGGGTGGATTATGGACACGGATTAATGCGAATACTTCCATTTTCCTACGATTTGGATGCGTTTTTGGATAGTTTTGGAAACATATTTAAATGTTTTTTGTTGTTGTTTTGCTTTTGTTTTGCTTTGGATTAATTTCAGGCCGTTTATTCAAGCATTATTCTCCATTTTGCTAATATTATTGCAAAAGTTTCACAACTGTTTCACAGTGGATTCGGGTTTTATTTATGCGCACTAAATCACGACGCGGTCGCTTGTGCGTATTTTCGGAATATCCATTTAAACAAAAGAAGAGCTGATATTTAACAAAACCTATTGCTTCAAATGGCGTCGTTGCATTTTATTAACAGCTCCTATATTAACCTTGCATTTTACTACATAATTACACTAAATTTGTTACAATAGTATCGCGTTCTAGTACACTGCAACATTTTTTTTTAGATATATAAACACTTTCTGGCAATTAAAAATATCATCTGAGTCTTTTAAACAAACAATATAAGCAGAGTTGGAGGGTTTAGCATGAGAAACTACTACCCGACATAATAACACTCGACTCTGAGTCCGGCCCTTTGTGTGAACCAAACTTACCGTAACAGCGCGTAGGCGAAAAACACTGCTGTGTGAAAAGAGGAGCATGTCTGCTACTAGTAACCCAGTGTGCTCAAAGGAACGTTAGGCGCAGATTATTGACCAGTTATAACACAATTTCCACAACGAAAAAATCTTGAATCTCCATGAACTCAATTTATCCTCAAGTAAAAGACGATTTGGCTTCACAGGCAAAGTGAAAAAAACAACACTACGATTATAGCCTATTAAAATATCTTACATATAATTTGTTCTTTTCTTTTCTCCGTCGCTCGAGCATCTTCTCCTCTGGTTCAGTCAGCTCTGAAAAGCTGCTTTGTATTTATTTGAGGCTTGGGTCTACTTGAAGCCAAACTGCTCGTTGTTCATTAAACTCTAACAAAATGCTGAATGACCCCAAAGGTCACAAAAAAGCTTATGACTGCTAAATATTTGGACCGGCTCTTTGTTTAAAAGTGCACATGTAGGACTTTTCTCCCTGAAGTAGACATAAAAAAATGTGTCATGTGTGGTCACTGCAGGTACAATCCTTCCAGTTTAGCTAAATTAAAGAGATCTGTTAAATCCATTTTTCAAATGGAACGATTTAGGGTAATTTTTGCACATAAATATTGGGAATACTATTTTAATACGTGATTTTCTATTATTTATATCATTTTAGTCGAACTTTTAAAAACAGGCTGAAAATGGAAGATTAGGCCTGATGCTATTTCTGCATTTCTCCTATAAACTGTGGGTGTAGTGGATTTTTATTAAAAAGAAAAATAATAATGTGGACAAAAATGTCTTTAATCTCTGTTGCAGGCCGAGGTGGGAGCAGTGATGAATGCGTGAGGATTATAAAGGAGATTTACGCAGATTTTGGTGAGTAACTTTTCTTTAATGAAGAGAGTGAACATCACAGCCAACTAACAAGGTGAAATGGTGATTTGTTATTAGGCTGCATATAAACGCTCACAGAGTTTCACAGGGGGTTTAAAGCTCAACAGACATGAGAGATGACTTTAACGTAGCCTGTACGCATTATTATTTGTCAATCCAAAGATTCCCAATTTTTACGCAGCACCACAGCACGAACAAAGCATTAAAAAAATGCAAATGTATTTCTCTTTTTTCTGCAAGAAAACAACATTTTAAATAATCTCTTGTTTTTTAATTCCAATTAAACATTATTGAAAAACATGTTAACTACAAAATATGAAATCAGGAAGAATTTCACCATTTCATCTCCCATTTTTGAAATGTTATCCGGGTCCCAAAATGCGCAACACCATATTCGCTGCCTCTTTCTAACCAGCAAAATATCTCCAGCCTCTCCTCTCTTGGTGTCAGCTCTGCAGCCTCGCGTGCAGTCAGAATGGAGGCATCATTTATAACCCGAGCCTCTGTATGGGAGAAGCCGCCGAGTATGAAATTCTTTCCCTTGCCTTCCTCCTACGCCTAGTTTTACACTTCTGAGGGCCGCGAGTCCTGAGGAGTGTTTTGCTTTTCATTCCTCTCTCAGGCCGTTTACAACCATAACATTTGCGGTCATAAATTCTGCCCGCGGTCCACACTGACAGGTGCAATTGTTATGCACGGCGCGGACTGCACCTCCTCAAGCCACCAACATACAGTACAGGCCCTTTGATATTTCTGTTGGCTTACAATGGTGACGCGGGTCTCAATGTTAGATACTTTAAACAAATGTAGCTGGTTTTAGAAAAAAAACAAGAGAATATATCCTAACAACATATAAATCTAAACTTTTTCTTTAAAATCAGGGCTGAAGGTAAATCATTTATGAAAGGATCAGAGGTAGAAAAACACCCCAATGGCCAAAAAAACATGGGTAGACGCTTGTGTTAAGGGACTTAAAGAAATAAAATATCGTGTTTAAACTCCAACCCCAATAACCTAATACGACCCACACACTCAAACACACATTTCTCTTTCTCTCTCTCCCTCTCCTCCCCCATCAGTCATATAAACATTAATAACAATCAGTGTAGGAGATCAGATTTAGTTTCTCCTGTGCGTAAACATGAGATCCAAACTCATGTGCGCGCGGTCTTGGTGGGCTATATTTCTGCTATATGGGAACAATGCATGATGGGCTTTGTCAGGCCTGGTGATTAGTGAAAAGGGTATTGTGTGTGTGTGTGTGTGTGTGTGTGTGTGTGTGTGTGCGTGTGTGTGTGTGTGTGTGTGTGTGTGTGTGTGTGTGTGTGTGTGTGTGTGCGTGTGTGTGTGTGTGCGTGCGTGTGTGTGTGTGTGTGTGTGTGTGTGTGTGTGTGTGTGTGCGTGCGTGTGTGTGTGTGTGTGTGTGTGTGTGTGTGTGTGTGTGTGTGTGTGTGTGTGTGTGTGTGTGTGTGTGTGTGTGTGTGTGAAATGCTGATTCAGCTACTTTCTGAGGGACTCCTAAAGCCTCCCAGAGGGTCCTTTTAGCGAAAGTTAAACTTTAACTGTTTTGAAATGAGTCACACAGCTAGAATCTGGAGCTTGAATTTGCGTCACTGCGATGGTCTCTAATTGAATGTCTGCTGTGCCTTCGACAGCATGAGGATCGGGCCAAGCAGTGAGAGTAGGTTTATTTAAACTCAAACAGTCTTAGTACTTTAATGTTGAGAGAGTTTCAGCTATAATGTGTATAGGCCTCATCATTGAGTCTGATGTATTTCTGTGTGCAGGTCACAGCCTGGAGCATAGTTGGGAAACACCGATCACGTGAACAAACACCATCAATGCAATTGGATCCGGTCGCTCCGGCTTATTGGCTTTGACTTCCCAAAATGCAGAAAGCAACATACTACGACAATTCTGGACTTTTTGGAGGTTACACTTACCCCAAACCTGACTCATACAACTATGCCCCCGCTCACCAGTCATACAACACCTCTAACATCGAGACTGACTACCAGACCTCAGTATGTCCCATACAGACCTCTGCTGTCCGGCCCCCAACCCTTAAAGACAGTGACCTGAATGGAGACTGCATGCGCCAGAGCGGCAGCCAAAGCAGCAGTAGCAGCCAGGCTAACAGTATTGGGGAGCAGCAGGGACCTCCACTGTCTGCATCCTCTCCCAGCTCCAATGGATCTGCATCCAACAAGAAAAAGTCTCCATCCAGCGGCGGGTCGAGCTCTGCCACACCGGCTCTCACCAAACAGATCTTCCCCTGGATGAAGGAAAGCCGGCAGAACGCGAAGCAGAAGGGCAACAACTGCGCGGCTGCAGGTAGAGATCATGATGGAGAACCCTGTGAGTGTGTGTAGGGATGTTTATGGGGGTACACTGGGCCTTTTTGTTCTTACATATATGATTGCACTGTATTTTGCATTTCCCAATAGAGCTTCAAATGATGGTGATTTCCCCTTCACAGGTGGAGAAGTGAGTGATGAGAAGAGCCCACCGGGACCAGCCTCCAAACGGGTCAGAACTGCGTACACCAGCGCACAGCTGGTGGAGCTGGAGAAGGAGTTTCACTTTAACCGCTACTTGTGTCGCCCGCGGAGAGTGGAAATGGCCAATCTGTTAAACCTCACTGAGCGCCAAATAAAGATCTGGTTTCAAAACCGGAGGATGAAATACAAAAAGGATCAGAAAGCTAAGGGGCTCGCACACTCTCCCCTGGGGCACTCCCCGGATAGGAGCCCGCCGCTGAGTGGCCCAAATCACATTGGATACCCTAGCCAGCTCCAAAACAGCCTCAGCTATGACGCACCCTCCCCCCCGTCCTTCGCCAAACCCCAGCAGAACATGTACGGTTTGGCTGCGTACACGGCGCCCTTGGGTGGCTGCATCCCGCAGCAGAAAAGGTACCCGGGCTCCGAGTACGAACACCACGGCATGCAGAGCAACGGCGGCTTTGCCAACGCAAACTTGCAAGGCAGCCCAGTTTACGTGGGGGGGAATTTTGTTGATTCCATGCCAGCCTCGGGCCCCATGTTTAACCTGGGTCACCTTCCCCACCCCTCATCCACCAGCGTGGACTACAGCTGTGCCGCTCAGATCCCGGGAAACCACCACCACGGACCCTGTGATCCCCATCCCACGTACACAGACCTCACCTCTCACCAAGCGTCTCAGGGAAGGATTCAGGAAGCGCCTAAACTCACACATTTGTAATATGTGATTCCTGTGAGAGAGAGAGAGAGAGAGAGAGAGAGAGAGAGAGAGAGAGAGAGTGTGTGTGTGTGTGTGTGTGTGTGTGTGTGTGTGTGTGTGTGTGTGTGTGTGTGCGTGTGTGTATGTGTGTGCCAAATTATGTTGCGCTCTTTTTATTACCTCACTAGTCTAATAACTACACTCCAAGAGAGTTGTGTATTATTCCAGTATTATTGATATTACTATTAATGCTATTGTGTAATTATTTTCTAAATAATACAGCTTTGTCAATTTCTCTTGAATATTTGGGGACGCGCAGACTGGTTGTCAGTTACTTTTTTTTTGTTTTCTCAAGTGCAATGCGCAGTTTTTGATTGAATATTCCATGGCGTTACTTGAAAGTATAAGTCGTAGTTCACAAAAGTAGAAGCTCATGTTTAGAAAGAAGGACTTAGGGAAATGTTCTGTCTGTTTTTCAGGATTTCAGTCTCCTCACGGACATTATTTATTTTGTATTATTTTTTGCATAATCTTTCTTCCTATAGCATATTAGCCTATTTATTATTTAATAACTTTTGTATTGCACATTATTTATCGTTTATATGCGAGTATTTATACGTTTAAGTGTGGAGTTTTTTTGTAAGATTGGACACATCAGTGCACTTGGAAGTGTTGGTAAAACAGGGTTTTTGGAAAATGTTATGACTCGCAGTGTATGGTCGAAAAAAAAGGCATTTCTTAATTGTAAATCTGGCATAAATGGGGCATTTGATAGTGTATAAACACCACTTCATGTCCATGTCTATCTTGTGTCAAACCTTAAGCAGAACGTAGACTATCGAATTATGAAATATTATACACACCAGCATGTCATTTCGTGTAGTCATTGCTATTTTTTATTTGTCTCTCATTATTATTCCATTCAGTTGGATATCCATAAATTTATGAAACCCCCTGATGATATCGAAATGTTATATTTTATTGTGTTTAACATTTTGTAAATAAAGTGCTCAAACTTGTATATTTTACTGCATTTTGTTGATTTTGTAAGCAGCGCTGCTCATCCTCTGTTTGTAGTTGTTTAAGATTCCTCATTAAGTCTGTGCTCTCAGTGAAACAGTATACAGAGGAGGCTTATTGACTCCACAGCTCTACTGTACAGTCCAAACAGGCAGAGGCGATCAATAATTAGACACCAGGATACTGAAACTCATCAGACGGCTCTATGCTTCCAATGCAAAGTGCATTTCTGCGGAATAAAAGGCTCTGCAGGTTATTGATGTTTCATTGGGATATGAGGGAGTCTATGAGGTTACTGCACCACCAACATGTCACTTATTATTCTCCAGACTCTGTCACATGATTATCCCTATTGGGGAAAGGGAATGAGCTGCATTTTCCTATAGACTAAAGCCCAATCAAAGCTGTCTAATTGATAAGTGCACACTGAGAGGCAGCTTTCAAATATTTCCCCATAAATGAGAGTAGAAGAAGAAAAATATGTCCTTTCATTCACTGATGTTTGAGGCAGAGCAGATTGGTGACAACAAAAGCAAAATAAGAAAAATATGCTTTGACATTGGGAATGATGCAACGGTGGATGTGCATATGAATGTGAGAGAGTGTGTGTGTGTGTGTGAGAGAGAGAGAGAGAGAGAGAGAGAGAGAGAAAGAGAGGGAGAGAGAGCGCAGTTCATCCTTTATTGCTCCTGGAGAGCCATTTCAAAGCTCATTAATCAAAAACTCGTCGCTTTCAGACTCCTCGCTGATCCCTCCTCCTCATGAACAAAGCATTTGCATTCCAAATCCAAGTAACACATTTCAAACCGAGCAGCACCAATCTTTAATGGTGGGGGAAGCTAAAGAAAAAAAAAACTGTGTTCACATTTTATAAGATGATTCATCCCAGGATTTATGAGCGCATCAAGTCAGATGAAATTCTTGACACAGAACTTATCAGAGATTTAAAAAATCGTGCTGGTCTAACAATGTTTCAGCACGTAAACTAAAAGTTACTCAGCAGACTTTACTTCCCACTGTTTTTGAGTATTTGTTTTCATTCATGGATTTGGGTCTATATATGAGCCACTACAATACAGGCTACAAATCACCTCAGTGTTCAGTGTTGATGGCGGCCATTTTAACCCTGAGTGCAGCTCTTTCTTTCATCTCCATCACCGTTTCTTCATGCACAAATCCTCTGTCAAGAACCTAAATAAATATAAATATATTATTAAATATTAATAATAATATTTTTATTAAACAGTAAAAAAAAATCCTATCTTTTTCCGAAAGAAGGCAATTATTCACAAAACATGCAAAAAAAAAATATTGGCTATGATCTGCATTAAAAAACGTATTACAAAATTGTACTGGTTTAGAAAAAGCAAAGGAATAGATTCAAATTTCAGTTTTGAAAGAAATTATTTAATGTATGCCAACAATTATTCAAGGTTTTGGATCTTGATTTCCAATCAACAACTCTTAAACTTCAGAGAAATAGCTTTGCTCTAATTGACCATCAAACTAGGAAATGACAAAAGTCAATCTTACTGTATCTCCAAATAGAGCAAATTAAGTTTTAGAATGTATTATTACCATGAAAACCCCCCTCTTATATTGGACATCGGTTTGTTCTGACTTCTAAGATCAAATTCAACAATCTGGCGTGCAAAGAGGAGGTTTCACTCAATTAGAAATAACAGCAGCATAGTCCCATAGCTCTGCAGGAATAAAGCTCTACTTTACGATGCAGAGCCTGGTTAGAAAACTGTTTATAATCACTTACTAAGGTAGCATCTTTCTGCATGCGATCAGGATGATAGTTTGCCACCCAACTGGAAGCAACGTTTATTTTAAATAGGCTATAGGCTCAAAATGTGATTTTTACCTTATATGAGATTACATAAATAAAGAGTAAATGATAACAATGGGTAAGTAACTCAGATTAAAGCAAGAGGATCTGTGTGGGAGCAGACATTAGCTGAGAGCTCATTTTGTCTCTGTGATTGGATAAAAGGGAAACAGACCACGCCCCCTTGCTGCAGGCTAATATTTACATGTGTGGAAGTGTAGCCCTAATGTAGGCGAACTATTAATGAGAACAAGGAGCTGAACTATACTCAGGAATACTAGATTTGTATTCAACTGTTATTCATTTAACTTTTCTATCACCTTGTAATGAGTACATTTAGTTTGTATTTCGTTGTTAAAGATGATGGAGAGCAGTGAGCGCTGTGTGTTCGACCACAGGGAGAGAGGTTTGAAACACAGAGGTGCAGTCACAGCTGCTTCGTCAAGTGTAATTATTATTATTTTGAACAGGATGCGTCCCCTCTTCTCAAACACAAGACGACTCTATAATCAGCTCTCGGATAAAGTTTATGTGCGAGTCGGCTCTTAAAGGACATATCGCGATGATACGTCCGTCTGCATCCCACGAGGGCTTTTATGTTGTCACACGCGCTGACTCGAGAGACCAGAGGGAGCAGGAGATGAGGGAGCAGGAGATGAGGAAGCGGTGCAGAAGAAATGAAGACCTCCAGGAAAACTTGTCCTGCTTTCATCTGTATGACTTTAATGAAACGGGTCTCGACTATTTGTACGTTATCTGCGTCGTACAAAGTCCTGCTGGATTATCATCGGATCAAAACTGAATTTCACAGCAAAAGAGTAAAGTGGAAGTGGAGAAAGGATTTTCATCACTGAACTCTGCTGGACTGACCCATAGCCTATAGTTTGAACTGGTTTGACAAGTGGAGATTTACAGCAAAGGAGGTGATGATGATAAAGAGACCTTGATTTTATCACAGCGATCCTCAGATTATTCATTTCATGTAAAAGTTAGTTTGTGTTCGAGATGATTTGAGAGGAAATTCTGAAAACTGCTCGATTTTTTTTGTGAGTCTTAATAGTGACTTTAATGTGATTAAGTTTAACTATAAGGTTAATAACTAAAATGTCAACGTGTTTTATATTGCAGGATTCTGTTTCAGAGGGGAAACGATGAAATTAGAATGTAACAACTTTGAAAACGTAAGAAAAGTCGACAAATCAAGAGAAAGTTGCAGTTAAGGTTCAGTTGTTATTTTTCATTTACATCGACTTGACTGTCTCAGGGACTTTTTTGTGTGTTTTATTGCATTTGAACATGTTTTCTTCAGATTACTGAATGCTTTGTTTTATTGGTACATTTATGTGTCGTCATTAAGTCATTATGTGAGGTAGGCTACATGTTGTTTAAAATGTGTGTATTGACAAAAGAAAAAGTATTTACATCAGAAATATAAAGAAAATATTGACTAAGTTGCCTTACCATTTTTTATTTCATGCTCATTCATCCATTATCTTAACCACAAAATAAAGAAGAGCAAAAGCCCTGTTGTACATAAAGAAGGTATACATGTTTCCCTACAAGAGTCCACACACATCTTCAGTGCACATTTTATTTTACATGCTATTTATTATTTTATATGAATCATTTCTTTCTTAGCCTTCTCACCGAGACCATCTAAACACTGGCAGAGCATGTAAATGTAAGGAGCAAACCCCCCCCCTTCACTAGTCCTGTTGTCATCAAGGATTCACCACAAAGAGCAGAGACAGACTCTATTTATGGTTGGAGGATGAGATGCTTGCCAACTCATAAAGCCTCTACTACACTCTTCCTCTGAAGGGAAACAGACTAAACACGTTCTGCAGGTTTACATCCCATCTGAACACTCATTACGTGTTTATAGGGTTGTCCCTCAACTGGTTTATTATTGAAGAGTCCACACACACACACACACACACACACATATCAAAGTAAAATGATCCCTAAAAGTCCAAATAAATAAATCGTTCAAGGCGAGGAGCCTGAAATTAGACTGCAGCATGTTATGCACTATAACAATGCCTGATGTTACATCTAAAGCAATCTTGTCATCTTGTACTCCTGCATCTGACCTCTGCAACCCACTGAAATGGACATGCAGGGTTGTTACAAGACAAAAAAATATTTTATAAAAGACAATTCACTGAAGAAAAATAAGTAACTGAAATATCAAGATTGAAGTTTACTATGTGGCATGGAAATCAGAAGGTGAGCATAGTTATCTATTTTTCTTTATCTTATCGAATCTCATCAAAATGCCTAAACCAGTTGTGTAGGTCCATCTATCTTATCTCAATCTTTACATACCAATGATAAATGAAAAGCTGTATTTATTTATGAAAGGCTAAATAATCCCTTTGAACAATTTTGGTTTTCATTGAATCTTATTAGCGCAAGATTACACGATCTCTTTGTTTGGGACTATTTCCACTGGCGGATTGATTCACGTGTTGTGCTACATGTAAATGTAAAAAAATTCCAGCAGCAGGGGAGTGTTAGATCAATACATAAACAAACTACGGTGCCATGTGCACAGCAAAGAAGGAACTTATTAACCAGAGCAACAAGTCAGCTTGGTATTCAACAAATTTGCATCCCAACAGCTTTCACTTAAATGGTTTGACTGAAGTGTTGGTGGTCCTTTGCTTTCCCACAGCTAGCATGACCTACCAGCAGAGTTATGGGTAAGTGTTTCAATCAGAATGAACATTTTGATCTTTAACTGAAAAGAAATTAGTTTGATTCTTGCAACAATTGATAAGAAATATGCATCCAAACAATATCTAAAAAAACCTCCCTACATTGAACATGCATGTTGTCACAGTCTCTGATGTGTGTGGATTCATGGCAGCTCTTATGTGTTAGTGATATTGACGTAATTGTAACTATAATAAATGACTCCCTGCTCTGGGTTTGATTTAGAGGGCTTGGCCAAAACGCTCCTCTTCTCAGAGAGATAGCTCAGTGATGTGAGGAAACCTGAAGTAACTCATACATTACCCAAGCCTTGACTACAATGCTCCAGAATCAGAAAGTATTAGTGCTTCTACCCTCTCACTGATGCTCATATGGATTTCTTTCACAGCGTTTTTCTGTGTGAAATTATGAGTGAATAAATTGCATCTTCATTTATCTTGGAAAAAAGCCTTCTGTGCTGACTGCGATACTCAGCTCTCAGCGCTTTACATAATTATATTAGTCTTCTGCTACACCAGCAAATTGATTGCCCAAGAAAATGAACCTGGCTTTGCTATAAATTACACCTATGGATCATAAGAAATGTGTTATTTTGTTTAAAATAGTACCTAATATAATTAGAGCTCTAATTCATGGCGAGCTACAAGTGTGCCTATTACAGTAACAGGGTTTGGAATTTAATCTGTCTGCTGGATAAAGAATGATCCTGTGTGGTTTTCATTTGTAATCCCAGACACATTATTCCAGTAAAATAGTCTGTGACTTTTAGATATGAGAGATGGATCGTTGAACGAATAACTATATATTCATAAGTTTCTGTATTAAAGTGCAGGGAAAGGAAGTTTTAACATTAGTCCCACAGTCTTGTGTAACTTTTCTTTCAAAGTGGCGGTCTGAGTGAACTCTTGATCCGGCTGTTCTGGAGGTCTAACCTCTAGTAAGGATACAAGTTAGATCTGTATCAGTTTGACACACGGGGTATTTACAGGATGGTTTACTGTGGAAGCCATTTTTAGAGGATCTGAAAGGAAAGTTAATCTGAAATATAGGCGTTTTTTGGCTTTTATGGCTTTAAAATCAATAGAAAATACCAAATCTCATAAAATGAATTGTGGTAGTCGATCTCTCAGAACTGCTCCAAGACCATTTGTTCCTACTGTAAAGATGTCGTAACTTACCTTTGAAAACCCCTGACAAATACATGCATTAAATGTTATAAGAATAATACTATTCCAGCAAATAGCAGGGACAAAAGGAAATGCTGTTAGAATAGGGTGTAAACAGCCTAATTGTTGGTGGGACTATTTTCATAGCAGATTAATCCAAGTTTGGATTTACAGCAAGTATTTAACAAGAGCAGAAACATTTGAGTGGGATAGATTTCAATTATACTACAGTTCCCATGTTCATGGTAATGAAGGATAAGGAAACAGTGCAAAGGTGTGACTCACTGATTTGTTTTTTAAAAAGACTGTAGACAATAACAAAGATTTGTGACACAGACGCAGAGATCAGCAGAGATTAAACTTCTTGGTAGGTTCTTTTAGTGTGTTGGTTTTAGTCTTTGATTTGAATCAATTCACAACAAACATAAGTCAAGTCAGAATTTCCAGAAGACTGCCAGACCAGAGAGGAGTTATTTTAGGTTTATTACACAATACAGACAGTCATTGTATTAGACTACATTATTCAGTGCATTCAAGATTTTATGCTTAATATTAGATTTTTAGATTTTTCAGAATGTTGACTGACATCTGGATTGAGATATTTTTCATAGTTTGGAAACAAATGTGTTGAAAATGTTTAGTGTGTATGCATATTTTATTATCCTCTCATTTCATTGGAGTGTCAAAGGTCAAGTAATAGACAGCTGAGTAGGGCTCAGAGAACGTGGAAGTCAAAGGTATATATCTTGGTTAGAATTAAGTAAACTGCTATTTGGTCAAATGTGAAATTATTTCTTGTTTTGTGATTTTATACAGCTTTGCAAGTCTCAGATCATCTTTATGTGGCTTATGCAAAATAAGATGCCACTTTTCACAGTCTGAATTCTGGCTTTGATGGGATGAAGTTCTCCATTATATAGGAATAACACACATGAGCGGGTTCTTCTTAGTGCTAACATCAAAACATCTTCATTCTAAGTGTAAAATCTCTGTGTGCTGAAGCTCAATATGAATCCTACATTCTAAAACTACCAGAATCCAAAGACCCATTTCCTGCCTCCATTGTTCTCTTACCTACAGGCCCCTGCATTACAATCTAAAATCCGGGAGCACAGCGGCAGCGTGCAGGGTTAAGTAATTCTGCACCATGGAGAAAGACATTTGATTTCATTTGTAGTGTGTCTTACAGCGGGCGGAGGTGAGCCCACCTTTGGCTGCGGGAGGAGTGAAGCGGCACACATATCTAGTGCTGGGAGACACAAAATTGACAATGCATTTATCTTTGAATAATGTAAATGTCTTGAGAATACAGTGGCAGTGGTCCTGGTGTGTCCGCTGAGGGCGAGGGCTGTCAGACGCTGAGCTCTCTGGCCCTGCTGCAGCATAATGTTGCCTCCAGCTCCCCTGGAGCATCCCGCTGCTCTGCTCGCCTCTGCCTCAGGCCCACATTCCTGCTCCGGCACACTGCACTAGCTCCCCTCTTAATTTACGCTCTGGTAGGAGAGGGACTTAATGCAGAGAAGGCTGCCAAGAAGAATCTTATCTGCTCTCCCTCTGAAGTGGAGCGAGTCTGGAGCACAATAGAGGAGTGGAAAATGATGGCATTTCTTTCAGCACATCTATTCTACTCATTTCTACGTTATATATATTCTTTACTTTTAATCCTTAAAGCATAACATGAAATATTTGCAATGAGAGTGCACATTTCCAGCGTCTTTAAGCTTCTACTATTAAATCAGTTGGCTTAAGTTGAATGGTTCTATGAATTCTGTTATTGTTTCCAAGAAATGTGCAGCATGGTGACTAAAACACGTATTGTTTAAAATGGATGACTCCTGGCAGGCTGACAGCGCTGTTCAGTGAGGCAAAGTGCCAGTAAATTGTTTGTCTTCTGCAGAGCTGCCCTATAATTCTTCTGGGAACCGATGGCATTGTGTTTGCCAAAGAGAATAATGATAGATGGGATAAAATCAAACCTGAGGATTTTGGGATGCACTCTGACCACCAGGCCAAATCTGAATACATTTAGTTGGGAATTGTTTGTGCTTGTGTATTTCGTGCCTCTTTGGCTGTCTGCAAATCTATATGTAATGATAGTTTCGAGTTTGTGTGCTCTGTAGATAATTATTGATATTATTGTATTTCCTGTATTTGTTTTAATGTCTGAATACCATTCACCTGTACATTGGTTTGGCTGCTGACAATGTCAAACTTGCAGCAGTGACCCAGAAGATTTAGATTGTACATTTAGCTAAAAGGCAAAAATAAAACATGCTGCAAATGACATGTGTTGCAAGTAGCCAAAAAAATTGCATTTACAGCAAACAAAGCAGACCCTCAACCCATCTGTAACATTTGCCTAGTCTAAGTGCACTTGGATTCCCTTATCACTGCAGCTCTCTTTATTCACACTTTCTTCTTGATGCTGTGACATTTTTCACCAAGATCAAGGAAAATGAGGAAAGGAAAGGGGGTCAGTTCTTGGACTTTTGAAATGGAGCCCTACTCCCCCCTTTCTCTCTCCTGTAGCACATAGCTGTTTCTACAGGCCTGGAGCACTTACGATGCAATTACTGAATATACATCAATAACTTCATTTGCAGCATTTTTGTTACATTTGTTTACTTGGTTTGTATGTTTTTAACTTTTTGTATTTGCAGTGTTTCTGCTGTTGGTTTATGCTTGCTTTTCTTCTGTTGTAGGTGTTTTTAGATTTTGCCTTTGGATATTTTTGTAATTTGCAGCCCATTTCTGAGAATTAAATCTTTTGGCCAATACACTATGTTTGCCCTTGTAAGCACCGTACATGAATGCACTAAAATGTATCGCATGTGACTGACCTAGACTATATGTGTTCGATGGAGTGTCATATTTTACTGCGTATAAAACACTGGTTGTAATGTCACTGGTGCTGAAGCGTGAATGTAAATGTGCAATCTGCCTGTTCAAGTGTACTGTTGGCCCAACAACAGGAGCACATCACCATCTGTTCTCTCTCTCTGGAGTGCCCAGACAATACATTCCCCCTGCCAGACCTTCCCATTTGCTGGAGCAGAGGTTTCCCAGCCATCTCTGAGGTTACAGGCGGGGTAAACGCCTCCACCATGTGCTCACAGTTCTCTGATCAGAGCTAGTTGGTCCTCATATTGCAGATAGATTTGGGCTAGTTTCCTGATGCTGACTAATATTTAAATGTGCTGTTCATGTCTTCCAGGTTGTTTTGTTGCTGTTGCTGCAGTTCCACAGGATGCAAGCAGAGAAAGACGAGCGTTACTGTCAGTGGAGTGTGATTTGTTGCAAGCCCAGCCTTGCCAACTGTGAGGCACTGAGGTGTGACCACAGAGATGCCGAACATCTCCAGTTGCCTCAGGGCCAGCCAGTCAATTACACAATACTGTCTACCCTGAGCAATGTGCTCAATAATGGACCAAAGTCAAAGAGGAAACACCAGTTTACACCACTGACCACACTATTATTTATATATAAATATATATATATATATATATGTACAGTATATATATTTCTGTATTATTATTGGTTCTTTGAGTAGTGTGGTCAGTTGTGAAAATGCATGATTGAAGTGAGCATTTGTTGTCATCAGTTTTGACGATGCATGTTGGGATACCACGATCCACTATAGTTATAGTTATTCAAGCTGCAATAAAAAGTATTAGATAAATAGCATACACACTAAATGGTGGATCCCAGTGAGTAGAATGTGATTTCAGACACAGATTTGGTTTAAATCTAGAAGAAATCCTTTAGGTTCAGTTGTTTGGACCTCGTAAGGGACTCAGAATACACCTTCCACTGCAATACCTGTCCCTTCATTCGCCCGGAAATATGTAGCCTGTGAACATAATCCAGTGAGGGATAGAATTTGAGCACACAACATCAATGAGAAATAAAAATAATTAGACATACACAATCTCCAGAATATAGGGTAAATAGAAAAGTTTGATTTTATATCACACTAACAAGTAAAACAATGCTGATGCTCATCCAATCTATTTTTCTGCACTACAGTTGATTAGTGACAAATGTTTTTTTTTTCATGTGAACCAAAGTTTATAATGAATGTTTGTTGAAGCTACTGTTTTCATTTTGATAACTTAAGCAGAACAGTAAAGTGAAATAGGTATTGGATCGCAGCAGTTTTAAAATCACCAGACTGAGAAAATTACCCACAATTTTGGTTTTGTCTTCAGCTCAACTGTTTATGAGGACCATGTGTGAGAGACTCCAAGAGGGTCCCCCTTTCAAAGAAACCTGGCTCTCCTTTGTGAAACACTTTATCGTGTGGATGCAGATGTGCTTTTTGTTGGAACCTTGCACCTCATCCATTACCCCCGGCCTGCCAGAGAGATAGCATAGAGTGAATCCATTCAAAAGGGACCATGACAGAGCCGGCTGCTTAGCTGAACTTTCCATGAACTAGGCTCCACAGTGGGATCCATGCATCAAAAAATAAGTAATTTCTCTCTGCTGCTCTGGCCTGTGTTCCATACAGATTGCTACTATCAACACGTACGACATGCTCATGTATCAATCTGTCAATCTGATATTCTTTTGAGCACTGTATCTGTCTCTGAAGATTTCATTCAGTAGAGAGTACGAGTGAGCAGGGATTTTTGTGACAATCATGTCTTGTTGAATCAAGATTTTACTGCACAGTCTGTAAAGATACATAAAAAACATGTTCATTGGTACACAGTGGCCTCAGTGATGTGGATGAGATTATAAAAAGGGTATGATGCTCTCTTATTCTATAAGGTAAATGCTGCACATAATTATTATAGAATATAAAAAACATCTAAAAGCATTTTATATTACGTCTTTCATGCCTAGAAATTTGATTTAATTACAATCTTTTTTGTTGGATTACTAATTGATGCATATCTTCACATTTTCGCAGCTACAATTTGAATGCACAAATCAAAGACTTTAATACATGAATCTCTCAATCTTGTTCAATATGCAAAAACAGCTACCTTGACTCTGAATATGGGTTGCAAAGTCCTCCTAAAGGAAACAGGTAGCTCAAATCTATTCACAAACAGTAAACGCTGTCACACTTAAATTCTTGCCAGGACAGCTGTTTGTCTTTTTGCTGTGCTAAGCTTAATGTTGTCTGTTGTGGTATCTTCCTATTTTACTTTACATGCCATCCCTGTCTCTATACTAACCAATCCCAGTGGACAAAAATATAACAGTGATGATCTAAATGTCTTCTATGAATGTGTCCTTAAGATTATGTTAAATACTAAATAAGAAAAGCAGGTTTCATTTTAGTTTCTAACACTTTAGCTGAGATATTTCGGTAAAGCTATAACAATATTAACAAGTCCTATTGGAATAATCCTTCATAGAGAGTTGAACTGTTTGAACTTCACTAACATATGACACAGGTTGAACATTTACTTGTTATTTTGACCAGAAGTTCTATATTACCTTTTCCAAATTTAAGAGCATATACTCTGTGTAAGCGTGAACCTAAATTGAAAAAGGTCTCAGTTAATTTTACTGAATGTCCATCATTAGTATTAAAAAGCAAAAAAAAAACCTTGTTGCCTCTTTGTAACTGTACTTACAGCCATTTAACTTGCTGATGTCATAGGCTGGATCTCATTGGTTCTTTAAAAACTCTTTAATTTAGATTGTCTTTGGGTGATGTTTTCTCTAGAAATGTTGATTGATTAGAAACTGCTCATGTGAAAGAGATATAAAGGAAACTGAAATACTGACATTTGGAGTTAATACGAAAAGGTTTTTTTTCCTGCTCAGTAATGCTCGTGAAACTCTGGCACTATTGACATATAGACCTTGGGTTGTTAAAAGTCCATGGACACAATTTAATTTCTGTCACCAGTCAGGCTCCACAACCACAATGGATTTCTTTTATGCCCTTGCCTCTGACTCTCAGCGAACATCTGTGTGTGCTGGAAACACAGTTTCTGCCCAACCCCTTCCCCTCCTCTCCCACTGCCTCTGCCCTTAAGGTGCATTTCATCCACATAGAAAATGAAGTTATATCTGAACTTCGACCAATAGTCTTGCTAGCCCAGGGGAACGCACTGTAAGGAGCTCGCCTTCATATGACCAGGCTGCACAGACCGCACAAGGCTGCACAAGTCCATCAATCTCCTTCTGTTCCACAGTGCCTCTAATGACTGCATACATAACAAAACCATCATCTCCTCCAGCTGAGAAGTTCTGCTCATGTGAAACTCTGCTATTTCTCCAGTAGAAATCATTCTGAACTACAATCTACAATATTTAAAGTATAATTTACAATATTTAAAGTATAATTTGGCAATTGGTTGCATTAGCCTACTTAAATCAAGCAGCAGGGTTTGTTGTCTGTATTTGTTGAATCTTTTTTTATTTAATGAAAAAAAAAACACACTACACAATTTAACATAGTGGCGTTAGAATAGCACAACATCTCAGAAACGCTAGAAGCAGAACACACGTTATCTCTCAAACTATGTTTTTGTTTGAATTTTCACAATAATGGATAAAATATGCAATTTTAAATGTTTTATATGTTTTTGGAAGGAATCTCACGACCCCCCTCTCAGTGCCTCGCGACCCTCTAGGGGGTCCCGACCCCCACTTTGGTAACCACTGCTCTATACGATTCACATATCTCGTTTTGTTTTGTCTAAAACCACTTCTCCTGATGCCACTTGGTTTTACATCCTCAGAGCCTTGTTCTGAAGCAGCATGTTCAAAGGTTGGATTATGTCCAAAAACCTTGTTAATGAAAAATGTGTTGCTGACAACCTGCGTGCAGTAGCTCTTGAAAACAAGACTGCTTGTCATTCTAATGGCATGTAGCAAAAAGAGTGTGTTCATGGTGACTGACAGCACTCCAGTCAGCTCTGACGGACAGGATAATAAATGAGGGGATTTTCCTCTTGAGAAGTGCTGACATTGGACTTCTTCAGTGAGGGCTTAGAGGACAGCAATTTTCTAGTAATGTGACTGAGCTGTTTCCTAGTAAATCTGTGCATTGAGCAACACCACATTATATCTTGTGCCATTGAGCATGAATCTATCACGCCCAATGTATTCAGAATCGAGAATCCTAAGTGTCTTTCTGATTTCTTGGACATGAAACCACTGAAGAGTCAAATAACAAAACCAACAACTTACTTAATGTATTGTAATTGAGCTGCAATAGTGAATACATTTATGGAACATGAATATCTTTGTGATAAATAAAAGTTGGTTGCTACAAAGCAAAACATCCCTCAGTGCAATTGAGGGATGAGAACTAGTGCTGCAACAGATCACAGTTGATCTGTGATTCATACATATTACTCCGCACGGTTGAGCAACATGTGATCCGTGGATCAAATAAAAATGTATCATGATGGTGTAAAATAAAGAGTGTGGTGAAAAGAAAAATTTGATTAGTGCTTGTAGGGGCCATGGAGAACAGCTGTAGGAATATGAAGACAGTCCAGTTCATTTCTTTTCTTTCACATATAGCGCTGTGCTTATGGATATAGTCACTAAATGCACATTCCCTGTTCCTTTTTATGCCTAGTCAAATCATCACGCGCTGCAGGAGCAGGCAGTGACGTACACACTAAATTAACTACCTGTGTGTGGTATGTATTCAACATCGCCAAGGCTCATACAAGAAATCTTCATTCACATAAAGATTTCTGTTAGTCTGTAATGTTGATGTCCCTTTGGGAGTCAAAGTACTGGTATTAAAATTATTAATCTTTATATATTACAGACTGTTGTACTTGGATTTTTTGGAAGCAACACAAATCTGTGACCCGATCTGAGTTGTGAGATTTGTGATCCGTTGCATTCCTAAAGACATTTTTTTGATCTGCTTAGTGTATATCGTTCGATGAAGCATTGGCCGCAAGGAAATGCTGAATTCCCTTGGTCATATACTCTTCATTGAATATGTCTGAATAGTTGAGACTTATTTAGAGCTTCCAATGTTGCTGTCCGTAACCTAAAAATGAAAATCAAACTGGAAATCTGTTATTATTAGGGGCCGAAAAATACATCATGGTGATGGAGCTGGAAGAACTATGAATTTTCTGCTGCATCCCAAAAAACATACAAAGCATCAGCATGAACTGCTGGTGTTTCTTTACACTAAATGAAAAATCCCTGAGGGATTACAAATGAGCGAACAATATCACTTAATACTTTTCCCTGCTGTCATGGCTCTAATTTGTGCCAGAGTCAGCAGGTTGCTTTTCTCTTCAGAAAAGCTCTTTCAACAGTATGCAACCCTCCCAACAAGTGGCAGACAGATACAGTAAGCGAATCATTTCTAAGCCAGAAATAGAGATAAATAGATAAATATTTGTCTGTATGTGCTGGAGTGGCAAAATAAGCAACTCAAATAACTTCACTCTAATGTCTGAGATAGTGCTTGTAAAATCTTTAGTTGTAAAGCTGTTTGCCAGCATCTACTATAAACAGGTCCAGGTTTACAGCTTTTTTGGCGGGCCGCCCCCCTAATATAATGGTAGAGGAAACACTGCAGGTCACATCATAGCCATACCAGTCTTAGATAAAAGACCAAGAAAAAAAAACACCCTGATGAAGTTAGCAGCCAATTAAGAAAGGAAAATGACTACTTGACCTGTGACTGTGACAACATAAACACTAAAGACCAACTTCACTGTTTAGTGGGAAGTTGCCTCACACAAAACTATTACAACCACCTTGTTGTTGTTGTTGTTGTTGTTGTTGTTGTTGTTGTTGTTGTTGTTGTTGTTGCATTTAGTTATTTATGTAACCCTTCACAAAAAATGGGTCGTTCTGTTTCCTCCTCCTCTCAGTATCTCGTCTCTGTCTGTGGAGCTCGTGTTGGTTGTCCGATGATGTGGGAGGGCAACCTTAGACATTATGTGCCCTTTCAGATAATTTGTTCTAATTAAATTTTAATGAAATGCCGGTTGCATCTTGCAGCTCATAAATGAAACATTGTGCTGTAGTGTTACTCACAGAGTTCTCTGTACATTGCTTATTTTAGCCTGCTGCAAATCATTGTGAAGCCAGTGCATTAGTATTATATTCTGACCACCCTTTCAAAGGCAATAGTGTTGTAGTAGTATTGCAGTGTAAATAAAATATAATGACAGTGTATTTTTATATCCCCTTACAAACTAGTGTAACCCCTTCACCACAATGACATGTCACCACACGGGGACATTCCTCCACTCCCTCCATCTTGCCCTTAATCGCTAAAGTGAACTCAATGAATCTTAGACAATTAGAACCGGTTCAAGGTTGAAACCTGTTCTTAATATACCCAAGCCTATCTGGCAGTTATTTGATAAATAAACAATTGTGATATAATGTTTGTAACCTGTGTCAGGTTAAACACAAATATTGATCGGAGTAATGCATAACCACAATTAGCACCAGCATGTGGATGTTCACCTGCAAGAATGACCGAAGTGTAGTGGTGCTAGCACTGCTAACCTCAGACACAATAGATTATTCACCAGCAGACAATGAAGGACATGAGCTATTCAGACTTATGGGGCTTTTGGAGCCAGCCTCGAGTGGACACTTTAGGAACTGCAGTTTTTTTGCACACCCGCTTTAGCTTCAGTTTTTCAACACCAAAGGTTTTAGCTTGGTTTGAAGAACCCAATGTTCAGGCCAGAGTCATGGATTATAATAAAGTAGAGGGTTTTGCTGGGTGATTAAAAATACTTTCTTAAGGTAAAACTGCTTACATTGTCTAGTTTTGTTTTTTTTTATGAAATACTGCAATAGTGCTCTGTGATGAATGCTTTGGTCATAAGTCTGACATGACATATAGTTTTATTGTGACTTTTGTTGTTACAGTTGACAGAGGTGGCAGATTTAAGATAAATGACATTTGTTTAATGTAAGGATTCAGTGTGGCTAATAAATAAAATGAATGTGCAATGCATGTTGATAATATTAGACGTGCAAAGTTTGTTGTAGTATCTTTGTGGACATGGGCATGACCCTTAACCCCAAGTAGCTCCCCATACATAGCAGCCTATACTATCAGTGTGAGAATGGGTTGATGTGACCTACAGTGTAAGCCCTTAAAAGCTAGAGTTTATCAATGTTTTGGTACTTGGTTGTTTTCAAAAGGGAAACCTGTTCAACGATTTAAATGTAACATGTCTAATTACAAATGTTAGTTGAAGACCAACACTCACTCTCTCTGACTCAGTGCTTTTAAATTCATTGATGTAACCCAGGATGATGAATTCTAAGATGGAAGAACTTTTATGAGGTGCAAATTACAGGTGAGGGTCATTAAAGATGATTGAGGGTGATCTGATGAGTTTAATGCCCTGCTTTTTCTAATATTGGGCTATTACCTTCCACCCAACTAGCTTTTAATGTTCTTGCCTCTCAGCCTTTAACACAAATTAGCTAAACGTACCCTGACCTCAATGTCTCTTAATATGCAGGAGGTTAGACCTTCAGTGAAAAGCTGTATAGGGTAGCTTTTTGCTACATTTAATACAATTGTGATATGTCAATATAGATTAGTTTTTTTTTTTTTTTTTAAATCAATTCTATTCTGTCAGTTATTGAGCCCACTTAAGGCACATATCTGTAGTACAGTATTCAGCATATAACATGGGTCATTTTTCCTTGAAATACATCTGAAAAAAAGTGTTATCGTCTTGTTCGGGGTCTAAACTAATAAACGGTATGTTCTTAACAGTAGTAGCCATTTATCTGTAAAGCCTGGGTATTATGACTAAGGCCAGGGATCACGCACAACTACAGTACAAGGGAGGTAAAAGAAAGAGGGGTGCGAACAAATTGGCTCCAAAAATTTCACCAAGTTAACAGAGAACGGAGGCAGAGTTATGATGCCAATTTTAAGTTATCAAACGCAGCAGAGTCAAACAGCCAATAAATAATGTCATAGAGTTATTGGTGTGTTATGTTGAAATCACACTGAAATTAGCAAATAAACCAAATATGATTGTATGAATGTCTTAAAATTCAGTTCCCCAAAAGACCATCCTAAAAAACATTATAACAGTCAGAAAACATTTTATCGTGTTTCTTAAGTCACCACCACACATGTATGGAGGTCAATAAGTGATGATTGAGCAGAATCACTTTTTGTATAAGTCTATATTTTATTATTTAGGAAAAGGTTACTCACTCTTACTTAAAAAAGCCTTACAAGCAGTTCAACATGTTTGCCTGTACATTTTGAAAATAATCTCTATCCATGAGGTGGCCTTGATTGTTAACAGCTTGACTGGGCTGTCTTGTTGTCAAAGGTTTACCAAGTAACTCTGAAAAGGCAGAGACATTTTGAAGACGTGTATGGCATTTTGAGGCAGGCTGTGCCTTTTACCCTACATAGAAACTAAAACCGTCCATGAAAATACTGCCATATTCTTTTGAGAGTTACACATCAAGAGTCAGAACCAAAAGGCAGCCCTTTTTTCTGTCCTGTCAGATTTTCCTGGCAAGTGAAGAACATGAAGACGTGTGAGAGTCTCCTCTTTGAAGTCGATCAGTTGAGACTTATTAGACTTCTTATGAACAGTGGTTGCAGAGAGGACTTGAGGATCAGACCCTGGGTTCCTTCATTTTTCACTTTCAAGGAGGCTGAAGGGTAAAGACCCTAGCATGATGAAACTCAGATACCCAAGTCTCATTATTTGTAAGGCCCGCTTGTATGTGTTCACGTTTCCCTTAAACTCTGAGCGTGGGGGGATATTATAATTAATCTGTTAATGACAGTTGGGGCTGTCATAGGCTCGGGGAGTGTATAATAAATTGCCGTAATAAAAATTAAGATTGCATGCATCATTGAGGCCTTCAGAGGGTTTGTTTAATGTAGTTACAAAAATGGTAGCAGCTGATGATGGCGTCCACTGCTCTACCAGGAGAACGCTAATTTCTGAGTGACATTTAACCTGCTGTAGCTCTACCACGGCTGAGGGAGGTGAGGAGAAACCTAATGAGTTTTTCCTGCGTCCCATTCCGGTAACCACTGAACTGGATGGCCTGGTTTGTATCCAAAGGCAAAAGAAGAAATAATAACTTGCATTGTTCTGGGGAAATTAATTAAACCCCCTGAAAAATCTATCCAATTCCAAATTTAAGTAAAAGAAATGATTGAGATTGGTCATGGTTTCTCTGGGCTCAAACTTTGAAAAAAATCACCAAATGCTTTGAAAAGTCCGGTCAGGGTTAGAGGTTCGGTCGTTCACTTGATTCTCTTCCTCTTTACTCGAAAACATAAAGGATGCTTCTTTGTCTGTAACATGCACTCAGCACAGTGTACGACTTCCTTTTCTTTGATGAAGACAAAGCTCCCTCTGTGGAGCA
The DNA here is from genome assembly GCF_963584025.1 of Labrus mixtus. NCBI lineage: Eukaryota > Metazoa > Chordata > Actinopteri > Labriformes > Labridae > Labrus > Labrus mixtus. Next base: position 26,698,654 of record NC_083624.1, read on the forward strand.
GGGTCCCATTAGAGCAGGGACCTTGACTTTTGCCCTGAAGAAGCCAAGAGACAAATCTTGCGCATTATAGGATTATCATTTTAAAGTATCTGTTTTTGCATCGTTGTTGATGCACACACTGCAGTTCAGCTGCTGACATACAACACACAGGTTGGCTGACCGGTTTCCTGTCTAGTCACTGTGGCTGTGTCACCTCTGTTGGCCCTTTCAACCTCAGATATTTGTCAAGGAGCAGGCTTGGAACCTTATCTCTGCTTGTGTTGTTTGGGACACAAGGGGCCTCGTTCAGGGTTTAGCCCGCGGGCAGGCTGCTATATCGCACTTGTAGCCTGACACCAGTTGACACAGCATAGTTGCCCAGGTCACCCTACAAAAACATGGCTCCCTCTCTGGATGAAGCCGGCAGACAATGGAGATATTTTTGTTGACAGACAGCTCTTGGTTGCTCTAATTGAGACTAAGCTCTCCAGTCTGGTCTCACTGTGAACTCTAGAGCAATGACATCCTTCCTGTCCTGCTAGTCAACTTAGCAGGACACTTGTTCGTTAGAGCAGTGGTTCCCAAATCCACCTTGAAATATATTTTCAGCCAATACTGTCCTGACAAGCACAAAATATTATTTTGGTAGAAAAAGAGTAAATAGAAAGAAACACTTTGCCATTAGTGCCTGATTTACTGAAGAACAACCTTGCAACTGAAAGATAACGTTCATGAGGTGCGCCGGCTTCATGTAACCGAAGGCTCTTTTCTTCCTTTTAAGGTGGGAAAAAACCCTGAGGAGGGTTTAAAACAGTAATAAAAGTCGATTATTCCTGATAGTGATGGTATTTTGCGGGCTCTGTTTTGGCTATAGTTCTTTTTTCTTATGTTTTATTTCTATATTATATTATTGTGTGTCATTTTGCAAGCAAACAAATGTCAGCAAGTTTTCTTCTGTGTGACAGTCTACAGTTGATGACAGTTACACTTACATTCTCAATATTTGAATTTGTTATATTATAATTGTTCAATGAATATTCCATTACTTATATTTGTTGTACTTTTAAATGAGATCTCATATACCCTCTGCAGTTCTCTACCGTACCCTAGGGGCACTGGAACCTTAATTTGGGAAACTGTGTAAGAGGTCTTGTCAGGTCACATTGTCCCCTTTTGGGAAATCAAATATTCTTCAGTCAATTAAACCCCTCTTTGGTAAATTTTGGGTTATCACTGATAAAGTATCATCTGAGCATAACTTAACAACTTTCAAAGGAAAGGATTTGTTCAAAAAGTTCTGTTTCAGCTGAAGCCTTGACTTTCAAAGCTATAATCAGAAGTCAGTTGCTGAAACATGGAGCTTGTGAGCCGAGTCTAATGGGGCCTCAGTGGAACAGTAGGCTGCAGCAGCAGCAGATCGTCCTCTGTGATTCATCTCTATTGTTTTGCAGGTTTGTTAGCTTTCTGTCAAAGAGCCTATCGCTCCCGCAGCTCCCAAAACAATTATCACCTGCTCGTCTTTCAGCCTGTCCAACACCGTGTTGTTGTCTTGACTTTATATTCTCATCCTCCTCATCTTTGTATTTATCTTTTGGGCTGGGCCGTATTAGTTATATATAAACCTGTGATGCATCACCCACCGGCCCTGAAAGATAATTACGGACCAAAAGGAGCAATGGGCTTAATTTTCCAAATTAAGTGAAACTTAATAATTCTCGCCTAAGTGCTGGCAGTGATTAATGGCTGTTAGAGGACTAGGCAGAAATGTTATGTACATACAGGTCAAGTGCTTTTTTAATGCTGCACAAACAAGCGTTGTTTTTTTTTTATTATTGAAATATAAGCCAACATTTAATAGAAAAAAAACATAGTGAGAAGAAATGATACAGATATACATTATTATATGTGCTGTAATTCAAGTGACAGTTAAAAGTTTCCATTGAGGGACAAATAGCACATTATTTAACAGCAAAGCAGCCACTACCCCCCAGGCGGATCATCCACTTTTTCATACATTTAGGGAAAATATAATCATTCTTTTTAATTACTGCACCTAGGCACTCTATTAAAATTGTAATTCACCTCATCCACCTCGATTGATCTGTTCACAGTGGGTGGCTGTGGTGAAATGCACTGTATAATATTCATGCTGGTACGCCTTGGTTGTGCTGTGTGTCAGAAGCCATCTTGCAGCGAATCCCTCACCCACCTTGGAGCGCAGCCTGTGGAACTGATGAGGTGAAGAGCATTGCTCTGCAGCTCCATGCTAGTAATCACGGGACTGAAGAAACACATACATCATCTGCCACACAGGTTGGCATGGCGAGTGAAAAGCCTTCACATCACGTAAGATGTTGGACAAATGATGGCCATACGCGTGTTTGTCTCCTCACAGATGGCTGTGCATCTTCAGTCAGGAAAAAAGCTGAGCCTGGCACTTATTCCCCTCCCCCAACCCAGTCCTCTTGCTCCCTCTTCCTCTCTCCCTCCATCCGTCTTTTGTAACACGTCCCTTTTTTTTTGCTCCTCCTCTGCAGGAGGTTTGATATTGGCAACACAGTTAGTGCCCTCCACGGAAATAACAGTGGAAAAGATGACATAAATTATTTGCCAATTGTTTGACACATGCAGGGCATTGTCCTTGCTATAATCATCAGCACTTTGTCACCTGAAGGTATGAGCGCTGCCACTGCTGCTTTGTGTCTCTGTGCTTAACCTCTCGGGCTGTGCAGGGCTCCTGCTCTCCTCAGTAAAAAGTATACAATGCACCTTTCCTCCAAGCAGTGAGGAGGAATGGATCACAATCAGACTTCTGCAAGGGCTTCTGCATTAGGCCTGCAAGTGCAATGTGTGATAACATTGTTCGTTCAATAACGATATGAATTGCTGTAAACAAAAATAAAGACTGCATATTAGCTATAGCTTACAGTTTCTATGACTATCTACTGTTGTTCATGTTTTATAGAACCCTGTGTTTGCAACATGTCCCTTCTAAATTCAAAATAAATGAAAAACACTTTTTTTCTCCACTAATTTGGCACTAAGTAATCTGAGAGTAGCTGATAGCTAGCTTGAGCAGCTTTAGCTTCATCTGACTGCATCAAAAACAAGCATTCTACCATTATATGCAGTCCTTCGTACACCTGGTAGGATAAACACAAGCTCATCGAGAAAGCATTGCTTGACGACATTAAAAGGTTATTTTTTAATTGCCATAAATTTAGATTTTCACAATGCAGGCTCATATCGCCATAACAATAAAATTGCAATTAATTGGACGGCCCTACTCCTTATCCAAATGTGCACCTGTTCTGAAAACACAGGGCCAGCCCAATTATTCTAACAATAATGCTTTCTTGTACTGCAGGGATCCTATTGACAGACTGGTTCTCATTTTTTTCATCAGTAGCCAGGTTTCACTGCTTTAAGGAACACTTGTTTAAATGTCATGATCTCACTATTGTTGAAGCACTGGTAAATATTTAATAACATGAACTCATGTGGTGCAGTAGGGGCAGATAGCCAACATGCCTCGAGTGATATTAAAGTAACCTTGTGATTGTGGCACTGGGGAGGATGTAGAGACTTCTTCTCCTGAATAGTGCTAAAATGGTAAACATAATTTCTCAGATTTATCGTAAAATAGTCTTTCAATGCATGCCTGAAATACACCAGGGATAATGATTACTTTAAAACATTTTATTTTTAAATGACATAAGATATTATGTGGAACAAAAAATACTTCTCTATCCAGTGATTCATATTTGTCAAACTGTCTCTACATAGATATTTGAGTTGTGTCACAAGATAGAAATGTGCTCACATACTAATACTCCAATATGCATCAGATTCTCCTTGACGTCTGCCCAAGAACATTTTTAGCACCAAAAAACCTCTTCCCCTGCATTCTGATCAATTGTTATGTATAATTTGAGTGTTTTCTGCCCCCCTTAGTTGCAGTTAAGTCAGCCTTTGAGGCTGCATTTGAGACTAACCAGCCTCAGAATAATAAAACTAAAAACATTAAAATACTCTTTACACTGTTTATGATTGAGACAAAGATAATTTTAGTATTTTCTTAAATAGTTTAAAGGCTTTCTATGTGATTTTTCACACTTAAATATAATATAAATCAAGTATATCCTCTGAAAATAACTCTGTGAGTCATGACTGTCTACAATGGGTGTAACACCCGAGTCCCACTGTCTGTGATGTTTTCAGAGTTTTCAGAGTCCTATCTTCACTTTGTTTACATCGCCCGGACGGCCGGCTGACTCCTCCCCTCGTGTATAAAAGTTGTTTAATTGAGGGACTAGAGAAAAGAAGAATAACATACTGTACTCACTGATTAACTGTGTTTCTAGATCACGCTCATTTCAGGTAAATTTACATGCAGTGTGACGATACGAGCAGAATAAAGATCGCTAGCATTAGCATGCTAACACAACAATGTAGCGCAAGTTGTTTTGGTTTCATGCTGGTGCTCAATCTGCTGGATCAAAAAATCGCATATAAAGACTTTAAAAATGTCCCTTCATAAAACAGCTGATTACTTGAACATATAATCCTTGATTATTTATTCATCATTATGTATATTTTGTTTTTGTCAATGGGGTAGAAAAGAAAATGTTTATCTGAAAAGATAAATCTTTGTAAAGATTTGCCTTTAATTAAAAAAACTTTGAGATTAATGTCCTCTCGTCCTTTTTTCACGACACACAAGATATGCATTGTTAAAAAAAGTAACTAAGTAACTTTTACTTAAAGTAAAATTTAAACAAGTTATTTTTTACTTTTACTTGAGTACATTTTTAAACTGGTACTTTTACTTGTACTTAAGTAAAATTTTATCAAAGTAACAGTACTTTTACTTGAGTAGAATATATTAGTACTCTTTACACCTCTGTGTACACTGTAGCCTGGTTCTACGATCTCTCTGCTTTGGCAGATAGTCAACACATTCTAATCCTTTACGACCTCTAACTAACACTACTGGATCTTTCCAGGTGTGTTTAGCTGCTCACAATGGAAAGCAGCAACCTAAAAAGTTTTCTAGTCTTATCACCTCAGGCAATGATCTCATATCCAGGCTATACATTTTTATTACCATCGCTGTCTGTGTTGAGTGAGAGAGGGACTGAGAAAACAGTGTTTGTTTATATGTACGAGTGTTTAGAGTATTAAGATAATTTCTAAAAAGCTTGAAAACATCAGTGTTGAGTGTGTTTCAGTTAGCATTTTTAGACCATAGTTATTACATTGTGAATGGTGATGCATTTGTAGGTCATCGTAGCATCGGCAGTAAACAAGAGAATCTCCAAGTGGCTTGATTTCACAGAGGCTGCTGGGGCAAATTTCATGCACAGTACACAACACATTACAGTGCATGGATATGAGAAATAGTCTTGGATCAATACATGATTTAGCTAGATGAAGAATGATGTGCCACTCAGTACGAGAAAATACAACAAGAGACAAAAAACGGTCACCCCTCCATGAAAAATGCTCATTATCAATGGGGGAGGTGTTTTGTCTGGATGTAATGAGATACTGTCATGCTGTGGTACAGTGCAGAACAAGCAGAGCCACCCCTATGCAGCCTGTACCATTCCATAATGTCCTTGCCCTTGATCAGTTCCTGCTGCCTTCAATTGCACTGAAAGCCATTATAAATTAATCACATCGTCTCGCAATTTGCATAAAACTCACACAGCACCATTCCCATTCACCTCCATCTATGAACTGGATTAGGAGAAACTGCATTAAATGGCACATTAAAGGAGAGGAAGCCGATCTGTAGCAAAAGACGGTGATTCTGTGACAATGGCAGCGGAGCACTATAATTAATGTATGCCTTGCAACCATACATGGGGAACAGCTCAGTACATTTGGGAAGAAATAAAGAGACATTTCTCTCAGGAGTACTCAAAAATTCTCTTGATTTCTGGAAATAGTTTACAATATAGTTCTATAGTTTACAATTAGATTTTGCGGCCATATTTATTTAAGTTTTGTCAAATCTCTGTTTGCACATTTACAATGATTCATAATATTTTCAAGTATAATCGTCTGTTGTATAGTGGCAGCAGAATGCAGTTGGATTTGTCCTTGTTTATTCAAATTATAAAAGAACTGCACTGCTGGGATGACATAATCAGCTATTTTAAAATGCTGAGTTATAACTCAGACATCATGGAGCCAACCACCATAATAAACTTTAACTGAAAGACTTAAGATTGATCGCAGAGTTCTTAGTTAGACAAACAGGACTTTCTGAAAAAGGCAATTCATCTGATCTGTCCGGGTTTTTTTTCTCTCCTGTGAATCAGCAAAAACACAGGGAGGCAATCCCTGACTTAGATTAGAAAAAAGAGCATAAATCATGTGATTATGTTGTCAAAACAACATCCGATCTTTGCACACCACACACCTTTGTTTACCTAAAAAAGTACTTCTATCCTTATGCTGTGCTTAGATGTTCCTAATCAATCTAGTTTTCACACTCAACAACCCTCACTGCCTGAATTCAAAGCAGAACCCTCTGTATCCAAAACAATACATTTGTACGCATTCATGAAGGTTTTTCAGGCGATATGATGTCAAAATTAATCTTATACCCATATCTGAACAGTACTGTCTTTTTTTCTGCAGTTCACATAATCGGTGTACTTGCTTGTTACATGTCTGCATGTGAAGAAGTCCATGCAGTCTGATTATGATCCGGCTGTGTAATGGACATCAGGCTTGTAAAGCTGCCTGAGCGACAATCTAGTTTGGCAGTGAGGAGCCCGTATTAACAACACAACAGTAGTTATTCTCCCATTGCTTCCCTAAATATCACAGTTTGCATTTGTCAGATTGCAATGTATCACTTAGAGGGGGGTGATGGGAAACCCTCCAAGAGTAACCTTGAATGGCAGCCATTCGGCACGGGACCAATGGCCTCCCATTCCTCCTCTGCTCCGCTGCACTGCACTGGTGCTGCACTCTACAGTATATTTAAACACATGCCGACACCCAAGAGGAGGAGAAATAGCACCTGACCTCCTGAAACTGATATCCTCGCAAGCAAGGGAGAGGGGAAATTGTTTAATGAAGATGGATCACGGTGATGGCTTTACATTTCATTTCTTAACAGCGGGCATACGGCTTTATTACAGCCACTCCTCACCTTTGTCCTCTCTCTCTCTCTCTCAGACGAGGCGCTCTGGAGGCTCTGTGTACTCACTTTAGTTTGGTTTTAGTGCCATTTTTGGAAGGTGTGTGTGTGTGTGTGTGGTTTCTGTTGCCTCCTGGATGCAAAAATCTGCCTGCATCGTGGAACTTGCTTAGCTGGCTAGTCAACAGGGAAATGTTGACAATTCAGCCCAGTTCCATCTGGCCACATTCTTCCTGGTCTAGTTGCTCTGTGAGGTCTCCTGTGAAATAATGTCCTCTATCAGCAGTGAATGTCACAGGCCCAACACCATTATTGCAGGAGAGGATCCCAGCAGACTATCTGGAAAGAAAGGGAATCGACATATCGAAAGAATAAAAATGTACTGTTGCTGTTTTGTTCATTATTTAAGCTATCTTCATTAAGGCCAATAATCAGTCATACTTATGAGTGGAACACTGGTAGGAAAAAAAGAGATGTTGCTCTGAGAATAATGAAAACATTCAGTTCATTCCTGGTGTATTGTTGTGTGATGTTGGCATCATCCTTGACCTGATGGTTTTAAAACGTTTTAGACATTGGTGGATTCAGCCCCCTCTGAATCATCCGAAAATGGGGTTATTTAGATTCCGTTATACTGGCTTCATTGTCATGGTTTTCTTATCATCACATCATATCCATAATAAAAAAGGCATATGATATAATTTAAATACAAGAAAATAAAAACATTATTACAGACATGTTCAAAAATCCAATATGAAGTCTTGTTGACAACAAAATATTTAAGTGATACTGCTTATTGTTATGGGGCGTACTATCAGGATAGAACTGAGAGACAAATCAGGCAGGATTATATTAATATTATGTGTACACTGACTGTCACATGATATAAAGACACTATTAAGTTAAGCTGCAATATCAACAAATAAAAAGCAATACAATGAGTTAGACAAGTGCCTGACCACAAACTGGTCCTCAAACATACCAACTCTGTGTAGGACAAAAGATCCTGATGTAACATTACCTCTGGCCAACTGACAACCTTCAATCTGAAATAAAAACGGACCATTCAAAGACAGGACTTCCATACTTTATTGATTAATTGATCAAGATACCCCCAGGGTCTAGCATGCTGAAAATTGCGTTTTGAATCTTATTATAATTTTGGGATTCATTATCAACTTTTATCCTGTGTTATAATGGAAGACGGTTAACTAATACCTGTGCTCAGCTCATTAGCTACAGAGCAATGCTGTGTCTGTGGATGTCAGAGATGGAGCACAGTCTGCACCTCTGAACCCTGAACCAAAGGCTAAGGGTTCAAATGGACAAAAAGGCCCTCGGGCAGAAAATCTGAACCCCCATTATCACCTCAGATGACAAAACAGCGAGCTTCTGGACTAAATGGATTAAAATGTATGCATGATGTAAAAATATTCAATACAGCCAAACATTCTGAGGAGCTGAGACTGTGCTGCAAGAAAATTTGATTTAGCAGCTTGGTAAATTCATTTTTGTCCACTATATTGGGATATAGATGGACACTGAGAGAGGAAGTGAATTTTAAATGAAAGTTAGTGGAAGTTTCAGTCATCAAAAACTCTCAAAGCTTGCACTTTGTGAACCAAAGGGAGCGTTTGTCGGGTATAACAAAGATATATGAGTCTTGCAGTACACAGTTGGCTAGTCTTAATTAGGTCGCTAGCATCAAATGGGAATAGTGTCGTCACATTGATACGAGCAACACAACATGCTCAGCCCCTAACCTTATACATTTATGAATTCAAACATTAAATGTGGCAAAGAATACTTAGAGGAATAATTAATGCTGGACTAAATTGAGTTTGAAGAGCCTGTGGTTTACCGTGTCATTGGTGCACGCTGTCAGCCAATCGAGAGGCTGAGGGATTGGGAGGGTCAGTGTGTAATGTCCGTGCGATGAGTAGTGCTGCTTTACGACTTCCATTTCCTCCACTGCGGGCAGCCTTCCCACTGGTCTCCGCTAATGACGCCTCTCTAATGCTGCATGGAGGAGCAGAGGAGGGTAATGTAAGTGCAGATAGGGGAGCCACTTGGGTAAAAATTAAAACACCATAATTGATAATACTTCAATGTAGCTTAACGGCATTGCTCCATATCATGTTCAAGAGGATTATCAATGAATAATTCATAAACGTACACACTTATTTATAATTTAAACTTATGAGTGTTCAGTGTTGCTCTGCAGAATATGGAAGTAATGACCAAAGCACCGAATAAAACAAACGCTGAGCATGAAAGTTGAATTATTATTAGGCTGAAATCACAATCACATCTCCTGCCATTGCAAATTGTGTTTGCTTTATTTTTTGCTTTTATTAATCAAAGGTATGAATGAGTGTGTTTACATGCACACACGGATTTGGCTTTTGAAGTTTTGTGTTGTACATCTAAGCATCAAGTTCTGTTTGAGCAATCTGGATGAGCTCTTATTCTGGTTTTGAGAAACCTGAATATGCTAGCTGGAATACAAACTAAAACACACCTAAATAGGGATAAAACAACTAAGTTGAAAAATCAGGGCCGATATTGATGTTTCTAATAACAATTTAGCTGATTGCTGAACATTACATGTTTCTCTCATGTTTGAACAGGTAAACAGAACAGAGTGTGTCCAACAGGTGACTTCTTCTGCCCCATAAAAGATCTTCATACAACAAAACAAATACATACACCTACTGAAATCAGTTCATGCCACTTTACTTGCAGATGTGCAGATGTCTGTCAGGACCTATTTCAGCCAATCCTGATGTTAAACCGATGCATTGGAGCATCCCTAGTCCTAAAACATTATTTAAAAAACTGACACTCGCATGTATGCTGTAAACGTCCAACAGTCATTCATTTGACTTGTTGTCACTGCTAATTAATTTACCGCCATGACACCCAGTCTTCTCTAAATTTTCATCCTCAGAGTCATTTTTAATTGCTCTGCTTTAATTACTGTAAATTTGTTTGGGATGACCTTTTTCCGCTTGTTGCTCTCTTTCTTCGTTTCTAATTTTTTAATAAACGGAACATGTGAGATGAAGGTAATGGGTTAATAGTCATCCAGGCTGAGCTATAGGTGAACTGGTGGAGTCATTAGAGTCCACCCCACAGTATCATGGCGCTATAGGCTCTAGCCGTGTTGTGCTTCGGAAGTAGAATAATTGCAGGAAGCGAGCGACCTGGCTAAATCATGTCAGTCTGGGGGAGAGAGGGCAGCAGATAGGACTATTCAGCCATGATGCCTTCGAGTACATTTCCTCCACCGTGCCCCCTCTGATCCAGCTGTCCCTTATATCAAAGATGTTCTGTTTGTGTTTGGAAATCAATTGATATTGTGCATGATGGATGAGCTGTTGGCAGACCTGGCCTCGCTTTGGAGTGGAGTCAGAGGTGGCCCGATTTAATGGATAGCTTGTCGGCCTCCGAAACTGAGCATACAACTATACTGAAACATGAAATATACAGCTGCAGGGATGTAGTTTTACATCACCGATGACATCTGTAGTGACCATGAAAATCATCAGTGGTTGTAAGTCAAACTACCCTGATTTCATGTCTCAGAAAAAGTTGTTTAAAATATTCATGATTAAGGCGTGCATATAGAATAATAAATTGAAAATAAATATTTTTTAATGATTTGTGAGAGACTTTGCTGCCATGAACAAAAATGCTTCACAAACATATATGAGGACAGTCCAAAGTATGTAATGGGGGGATATTAGGCGCTGGAGTTTGAACCTGCCTCCTAGTGCTTCTGCTTTCAGATAGTGTGGGAAATATAAGACAGATAGGTGGTCTAGATTAGATAAAGCTGTGCGTGCGTGTGTGTCTTCCCCGTCTTATACAAATAGGGAGAGCCCAGCAATAGTAGTCGTCTGAACGCGTGCACTTTCATCCTGGTGCTTTTTCTTGCCTCCAGCGATGGGAGTGGATGACCTTTTACTGTCAACTTCTAACATGACAAATTACAGAGGCTGGATGACCGTGTTTTTTAGGAATGCGAGAGTTCAGCGCCTGGTCAGGCCACTAGCAGGGCAGCGGACCCTACAATGGAGACAGATGTATTTATTGATAGATAATAGTCATAGATATATTTACTCTGAATTTTGAGGGCACAAATGTGATAGCAAAGGAAGCCTTCAAAAGTGTTTCTCTCTTCCTCTTTTTTCTAACAGGGACGGCTAGAGCAAAGCAGACCGCCACAGAAACTGGATCATGCATCCTACATCACAGCCGAGCACTCATGGGATTAACCTCCTCTGCCCTTTTATGGCTCTTTGTGAATATGAAGACAAATTAAGGTGCAAAAAGTCTCCTGTAGTGCCTGTGTGTGAGTTTGTATTTCTTCCTGGCCTTGCAGTGGACGTTGAGAGGCTGTGTTGTGAAACGTCTTGGCTGCTGATCCAGAGGTGGCTCACATGGTCTGCACCACCGTGTGATGTCAGCACACGGTTTAATTGGAGATCAGCTGGGCCAAATGCAGCGAGAGCCGCGCCTCCCCACCTCATCGGGGCTGATCCGTGCCATCCATTCAGCCCACTCTCTTGCAACCACATCAGTCACCCTCCTGTCAGTTTGAATCCACAGCTAGTAAGTATTTACTGCGCTGATTGTGTGTGCTCGCCAAATAAACTCACCTGATGCTTACATAATTTACAGCCCTTCCTGTGACATCACTGATAGGTTTAAGACGGAGTGACCAGCCTGTACAATCCGGGTCATCTATGAGGCACAGTGAGAGCTTTAGTTCCTCTCATCAGATGTGCAGCCATGTGGAAATCCTAACATATTTACTCTCAGTGTTCACTCTGTCCCACGTAGATTGCATCATTACATGTTCCTCATTTGCTCAACGCTACTGTATTATGCAAATTCTTATTGTAATAGATTTAGTCCCATAGACTCAAGATATTGCTGGTGCGGTTATCACACATTGCAGTGTAGCCAACAGTAAGTGAGCTGGGAAAATGAAGCAGAAATTGCCCAACATCCCCCATCCATGTTTATAGATTTGAGCATTCAGCATTGTGGTAGAAATGATTGTTTTATCCCTGCGGTTTTAAAACACTAGTAAACAATCTTAGAGCTTTTCACACACGCAAATATTCATGTCAGCTGTGGCTTCAGTACAGCTATTCCAATGGAATTAATTATACTCAGAGAGTGAGTGTGTACTGTGTCGGCTGATACTGCACTTTTCTATTCCACTAATTTCTTCTTCATAAACGGCTTTGCAACAAATTCAGCGAAAGTAGATGTCTATATATTTTCTTTCTGCGTAAGATTCTGCATTTTACTTTTGATACAACACCATAACAAAGACAATTCAAGCAACACACTGAACACTGAACACTCACATCTGTTTGCTGTTTTCACCACTGAACTGGAAAGACACAGTGCTTGGTGCTGGGAGAACAGAGAAACAAATGTTTGGCTATAAACTCTCTCAAGCAGACTGAGGGGCTCAACCACAATGTGGCAATATCACTGAATGCTACCTAGATTCATGGCTAGTCCTCCAATAAAATAAACAGCCAATAAAACATCAGGCCAAGACTCCCCTGACAGCACTTTAACATCATTACACTTTCAACAGGCTTTCATTGAAAACTTGAATATATATTTGACTGTTCCCTATTACTTGTAGTCAACCACATGGGTCCAGACACGCTTTTTATGGCTGTCTACTTAATATCACATCTCTCAAATGCTCCGTGTGAAGCGCTGCAAGCTCGCTCAGTGAGCCCGAGCATCTTGTGGGGAGATCTGGGGCCGATTTGTGCTCAACGTTGCTTACATAAACTCCACTTCCACCTAATCACTCTGCCTTGACATCAGTAGCCGGAGAGCATATGGAGCATATACGCTTCCTGTCCACAGAGGAGTTCACAGAGACTTTTAGCATCGCACAGGGAGTGATATACTGGCATTAAAAAATAATAATAGTTAGAATAAAATGATAACTAAATGGTAGCAGATTATGGGAGAAAAAGCACACTCTTAAACAAAAAGAGACTTTAAAATGTAGTTATTTTTTCTAAATACACTGCATCCCTGTTAGCACTGCTTTGATAATTTATTCTTTCTATTTTAATAAAGAAGATAAATAATTAGGATTAGCACAATTTTAACTGCAATAATACAGTTACAATACAATAGTTGATAAATCTTGTTTTTAATATTCAATGGTTATAAATTAAATCATCAAAAGCAGTCATTGTTATGAAATTTAAACCATTTTTTTTTGCATTTGAGGCAAAATCAGCACCTGAACCAGCTCTACTATTTCATTTTGAAAGCGCCATCATATCACTTTCTTTGAGGTTAATCCTCTTGACCTCTGCTGTTGCTACAGTATTTAACCTGGCGTGTATACAAAGGATTTCAAGAGGATTACGGAGGTCCTTAATAGGGGATTAGTCAAATCCTCATGCTCTCTGTCCCACGTTCTATTACACTCAGGGATTAGACTATCAGCAAAACCTGGAGGCAGTTGGGTTAAGAGGGCGATTTTAAAAACAAGTTGCTCTCCTTGTTCTAATTGGAGTTAAATGGCTTGTAAGCTTCACAACATAGTGTGAGATGTAAAGGCTGCGAGGCACTTAGAAGTGAAATCAGTGAACACTGGGGAGGCAAGAGAGATGTCACAGCGGCAGAAACCGAAAGACACTCTTTCCCCTCTTTCATTTTTAAACTCTGAAGGTTGGATTTTGCTGGTTACAGTCTGTAATTACAAGCTGATGACAGGATTTCACATTCCATCAGTGTGTGGTCCACTGTGTGTGTGCTGTGTGTGCTTATATGTGTGTGTGTGTGTGTGTGTGTGTGTGTGTGTGTGTGTGTCCTTCTGACATAGAGAGGTGATGCCAGACTCCCCCTATAGACCTCTACTGGTACTTCAGTGCTGATACCTCACTGAGGGCTGGAAACTACTCTCTAAAATGGGTTTTAATTAAGAAACAATTGTCACTTAACTGGTATTAGTTATCAATGGTAACATCCTTATTTCCATTATTCTGTTAAAGCAACTTAAGGCATGTCAATATGTTATATGCATGTTTTAAGATGTTTTGGAGCTGTAGTGTTTACACTCTGCAACAAGGGGTTCTGTCTCTCTCTGATATGAAACACTAACATTAAGGGACGGAAGTTCAGTTGCCAGTGTATTTTTAGGAACACCTAGCCTAACATACCACCAAACTTAAACAAAACACCTGCATAAATCTTACTTTTTTTATTATTTCTTTTACATTTGTTCATTCTACTTCGTGATACTTCAGGTTAATACAGTTTCTAATGCTGCTAAAATATCTTGCTTTGAGCGGAGAGTTGTTTCTAATATTATGTTCAATAAAGGCAGATAAGAGGTATTTATAATAGTCCTTCCTTCTTCATTAATATAAATGAAGTATAGTTGAGGAGTAACACAAGTTTAGTAATAATCATAGAGTTGTATCTCTAAAAACAGTTACACCTAACACTGACAATCACAACTTCCTTGATAGTAGGATCTAATGCAGGATGTTGTATAAAACAGCATGTGTGTTGGCTAGGTGTAACTTTGAATTGGAAACACAATACACATCCCATTTTAGTGAATGAAACAATCTGACTGAAAACACTACTACACAACAGGAGTCAGGACTCTGATTTCTTTAATTCAAGCTTTTTGCACATATATTTTTATCCCTGCACGGGTTATGTACATTTCTTGTATACGTCTATTTTTAATTGCACAGTTTAAGTTTGATTCATCTAGGGGTATTCTTTAAATCTTTTTTTCAGCTTAATATATATGTATGGGAGGGGGGGGCGTCAAATGTTTCATGTCATGTACGTCTTTCTAACCTGCTACTGGATGCTTTGAATTTCCCTCAGGATCAATAAAATATCTATCTATCTTTCTATCTATCTATCTTTTCTAGACCATGTAAAAAATACAATATTAAAAAATTACAAAATAAAAAGGTACAGTACCAAATCAAAGATTGATACAGGCAAACTAGACAATTTTTCAATAAAAATCAGCGTATGAATTAAAGTAAAGTAAACTTACTCTGAATGACCTTTTCTTAATTATATTAGACTGCATCAAAGTGTACTAAAAACTGGTACTGAGTTCATGTTCACATGACAATGTTCATCCTGTAGAGTGCATCAAGAGTCAATATTCACATTCTACATCGCACCAAAGAATCTTCCTATAACCTCGTCACCTCATACTTGCCCTCCATGAGACACCAAGAGTTCATTTCATTTTTCTGTGTTTTTGTGCATGAGCCATAGGCCAGAGGTGTAACCAAAGGCGACTGTGCTCACTTCTCTACATCATGTCCGTCATTGTTTTCTACTCAAGAAACACAAATAACTCAATTTGTTGTTTTTTTTCGTGGTGTATGTTTAAAGACATCCCACTTGTCAACAGATATTTGTGGAATTTGGTCGAGGGCTGCACAGTGAGCTTGAGCAGAGACGCGGGGAGGCTGACAGTGCTAATGGCTATAAAGATAAGTGAAAGAATGTTGACGCTTGAGAGAGCCACAGGCAACGCAAGAGGATGAAAGAGAGAGTTCAGCTCTTAGACCGCTCCCTCACTGTGGAGGGACACAACTTGTGTTTATCAAGCCTCACACTTCAAATTACTCCAGTTAAATGTTGCTGAATAAATACAGCAGACTCATTTAGTCCTTCAAAAATGACTGGGTTTGATGCCTAGTATATCATATTATGTCTGTGAGTGTCTTTGGCCTCTCGCCTCCTGTTTTGATGTGGATTCATTGCAACATCAAGGCATAAACTACCACAGAGAAGACAGAGATACAGTTGAGCAATGAGATGTTGAGATTGTCTGCTCCTCTCTTCCTCTCTCTTTTATCTGTCTCTCTCCCTCCCTCCATCTGCGTCTCTCTGAGGTGCAGCCAAAGTAAACACCAATGTTCAGCGCTCTCAATCACAGGATCTCTCAGAGGAAGACGGGGGGGGGGGCAGTGCCCGGGCACCGTGCTGGTGGCCATGCAGGCTCTGGGAGTGGAGAGAAAAGGAAGTAGGCTGCTGCCTTTAGGAACGTTCGATCATTCCAGCGCCTACAGGGAATTCACATCTATCAGAGCATGTGCATGCACACTCAAGTGCTCCTACTTGGTGTAAATATTTGCATGACATGGGCTGACATGGGAGATCCTATCATAAGTCATACAAACTCATCATAGCCCATGACAAGCAGCACTCACAGTGACCACCAAGACAGACAGTGGCTAAGTAGAGAATAATGGCCGACTCCTGGGCTGGCGGCAGCTTTAGTTACAGAGACATGGGATCATTCTGTCATCACGTTTTTAAACAAAATGTCATCCCTGCTATGATATTGTCATTTTTAGCTGCTCTGTCACGGCCCTGCAACAAGTCCTGTGACTGATAGTTCTCCTGCTGCACGCCTCTCGGCAGTTTACGTGCCTGTGCTTTTTCCCACGTACTTCAACCTCTCCCTGACTGCATCACTCTCAATTGTGCTTTGTGTGTTACAGCACGAGGAAGAGTCTCTCTGTTATTTTTGGTGTATGAATGTGTCCGTGAGGTGTTGTGAGTCAGAGACAGGCCTATTCATTTTTACTTTTGTCCATCATCGCCTACTGTATTTCAGAGGAAACGTCAACGTTCACGCAGCAGTGCCGGGGTCAGTTTGGGTCCATGAGAGCATTTCCTTCAATTTGTACAAAAAAACATGCATTGTGACACCATTTCTGGCTTGTTTCCCCCTCTCAACCTGCTGCTCTAATACAAAGTGCATGTTACAGATAGCTTTGGCTGGGGACCAGCGCAGTTTGCCAAGCAGGTTATCCCGCTGTGCTCTTACACATAAATCTACTGTTAAATAGTCACTGCTCGACATGCAGACAAGTCGCTCTAAGTAGCCTGAATTAAAAAAAACACTTATGGATTGTTGGATAGGTGTTAGGTTAACGGAACGGGACTAAATAGATGAACAGGAAGTGTTTGCAACAAGCATGTAAATCTGAAATGTGTCCTAGTCTCAGCATGTGCCTCTATAGTGCAGTGAAGGATTGTTTTGGCATCAATATTCTCATGTTAAGATCTTAAATCTTCCATCCAGAAATACAGGACTAAGAGCAGGACAGGACTCTGTTCCCATGAATGTGATTGAGATAAGGATTATTTGCATGCAATCCCACAGCGACTCTGCAGAGAATGATCACTGTCATCCCTGGAACAATGGAGTTGATTTATGAAATATGACAATACTGAGACATTCATGATTATTGATTGGTATTGTTAGCAGCTTTAAAAGAGCCATACGTCTTCATCTGTGGGAACGACATGCGTATAACAAATAAGTTTACCACACTCTGTGAGTCCCAAAACCCAAAGGCGACACTTTTAGGGTTCTGATGCACATCACAGGGTTACTTCATTACATCTCGTGTCATTATAGTAAGATTCTTGCATGAATTAGCTAAATAAATGAATACAAACCTTTGCTTTGACAAGCACATCCATAAAAAAACAGGAGGGGTGGGTTTTTATTGAAATACAAATTAGTTTCTTATTAGACAGGTGTGTGTACTTGTTGTACTGTAGTAAAAGCAATATCATAATAGACTTCTAACAGGTACAGTGCTGCTTGGTAAGAGACACAGTTTGTGGTTTCAGAGTCCATGCATCTTAGTCAAGCAAGATTCCTCTTGAAAATGTGTTTATGAAAATAATCTATTTGTTTTGAATTGTCACAGACAGGAGGATGTTGCTCGCTCTCAAGGTTAGTGAAGTTTGCTCAGATGAATGGTTGCTTGAGACTGCGCTCGTATGTCAATGTTTACCCCATTAGTGACAGCTCCGAGGCAGTAGGGCCACTTAATATTGTCTACCTAGCCCCCTGAATGTCCCTGCACACACGCCTGGTTCAAAAGTTCAGCCACTTCCTCAAGGGGTCTCATCACATTCATGCCACATCTTGATTTTCAAAGCTACACGAGGAGACTCGACCTGTCAGAGGAGATAGCACAAAAAAAAGCGTGATTGAACACAGGTTTGCAGCCAGGGCCCCGTCAGGCTGACAAAGCTGCCTCCTGGCTCCTCTGGTTAAGAAGGCCTGGACGATGGAGCTCGCATTAAAAGGCTCTGTAGCGGTAGCCTGCATCAAGCTAGGGGAGGAATTGATTGTTCTGGAAACTGATGAAGCTCGGGCACAATTAGATTGCAAGGCAGCGCTGTGAGGTGAGAGAGCAGCCTGCCTGCCTCGCCGTTGATTGATGGTAAAATAATAACTGCTGCGTATTAACTATAGAGTTCACCACCAGGTTAAGGTGGGCCAAAAAAATTGCTGCTCTTATGAGATTCCGTTTTGACTCGTGATCTGAAAAGATTATTTTCATTGTCATTTTGCACACGGGGAGGTGGTTTCCTACAGCATGCTGCGGTCAAACGTCTACATGAGAAGTTTGAGTCAGGAGGGCACTGGGTCAGGAGTCAAACCAGGACAACAGTGTGAGCCTAGAAAAAACAGATGTGAGGCCTATTCAAATACAATCACTCACACTGAAGGTCACATAGTGTGCCTTTATGTTTCCCCATATCTACAGCACTGCATCAACGTCCACTCAAAAATGCTGCTCATAAAAAGCTGGGGGTGCATCAGTTCATCATGCTAAACTTCAAGATGAATATCCTCTTTCATTTACGTGTCATGGAGCCAAACTCAATCATAATCTAATGTAGAGCAAAGAACTGTGCTGCAAATGTACAAGGGCAGTTTCAATCGCTCCACAGTTTAGATAAGGATTAGGGAGGCCAAACAGTCAAACAGAAAATGCATTTTTCTTCAAGTGCGTTTTGCTCATTGTGTGCTTACAAAACAATCGCCTTCCTGCTCAAAGTGTGTAATCCTGCTGGTCATTTGTTAACCGATTGCACCTCCCATGCGGAGGCGAGGCCGCTGGCTGGCTGAGTGTCGGAGTATACAGGAGGTGAGAGCTTATGGTAGCATATCAGAGCTTGGGGATTCACGCTCATTTATCTCCATTTCTCGCACACGGTGTCTAGTAATAAAGGGCTCAAGTGAAAATGGTGTTTATCATTGGAATGACAACATCTCCCAGATGCTGCTGCAGGAGAAAAATCTAGAGAACAGATAACACATTACAATAACAAGTCCTTACTCTGCGGAGAATCCAATTAGGAGACTCTTACATCATGATAATCTAGCGGAGGTGGACTGGTTCATTTAAGACCGCTGGATAACGGAGCACAGGGAGGTCTGGTCTTGGGGATCGGGGTTAGTTGCAGTTAGACCTGCTGCATACATCAGCAGATATCTAGTGCAGGGAGCTTAACCCCCTAGTGGTTTCAGGGAGTAATACAAGCCTGAGCTGCTTTTAATAGCCATTATGGAAAACATGTTTTTGTAACGGCTAAATATGGTGAAAAACCTCACAGTTGATGTGGTGGGTTTCATTTTATTTGTTGGGAACACATTTGATTTAATTCACTGCAGCAACCAGCCAGGAAGTTTTCCTATGTGCTTGTTGTTGCAGATGTTTTCAAGTGCATGGGTGATGGTGGGATTTGTTGTCGTGTTGCTGTAGAGTGGGTGCACCGCTGGGCCGGTCTGTTCTGGTGTGCTGGTTTCCTGCTGCTCAGCATTTCTCGGGCCCCTAGGGGGGGACACAGGGGGGGACATATGACTGGGCCCTGCAAAGCTGAGCTAGTCACTCCCATCATTCCGCAGCAGACACATCCCTTTGGCGTCCTTCTGTCTCCTCACTGTCAGCCCCCTCCTCAGCATGGCGTCAGGCCTGATGCTCTTCTTTTGGATTAGTTAGAAGCTTCAGATCCTTGAACTGCAGAGCAGGTGCACATGTTACCACAAGGGCAAAATGGACACTTCTGCACTCCTTCCTCAGCAAAGCTCTGTGCTGACATTACAATTTACCACCGACCAGCACATGCTATGTTTGGATCACTCTTTAACATTTACATGACCACGCAGTGATTTATTGATGCTGTGATAATTCTTTGTACGGGGTGCAAGGTCTACTACAACATGTGAAAGATAAAGAACATCTATAGAGCAGAATTTTTAGTTTCTGTTGTTTTAAGAGTAAGATAAGGATTTTTTAACATCCTGTTTGTGGACACAGCATATAATGTACAAAAACATATTTTTCTAACAGAGAAGTAGTTATGTTAAATAAATATGAAAAGATGAATGAATAATACAAAGATGTATGTTGTAAACATGTTCTCAAGCAAACTATTTAACATTAAAGACATCTGATGCTGAAATTCATCCACAATTAATCAATGTGTAATTATAATTGATACTATTTTAAAGGATATCATTACAGTAAGTAAAAAAAATCAAACACGAGCCTCAAAAACTAAAACTGTTAACGTGCATAAAATAGATGTTGTTTTTTAATGTTCCCTTTGTTTATTGTATTTCTAATAACAGAGACCCTTAACCACCCAATCTGTTCATTCACTTTACTCTTAATCACAAAGTTTCAAATGATCTTATACGAATGGCCTATGCATTGTGCAATAGCTTTCTACATGCATGTGAGGAAATTCTGAGCGTGCTGTCCTTTTTTAACTCTAAAGTTTATTTTACATTGCTGTCATATTAAAAAAGTTACTGAGGTGTTCACTGTGTTTACTTTAATATGCCTGCCTATTCATAATTCTGTTTAAACACGCAACATATACAGTAGTAGTTTCTTTAAAAAAGGCTAGTTTAGACTAAGTGAGTTATCATCGACACTAAAAGGCAACACAAATATCAGGAGAGTTCTTCTGCTTAATGACAGTGTAGCTCAGCTTGTGCTGCTGACTGTCCCCCCTCTCTCTCTCTCTCTCTCTCTCTCTCTCTCTCTCTCTCTCTCTGCTGTGGGGTGGGCAAAGCAGTGCATTGTTTGTGATGCACATGAATGCTGACCTTTGGCCCCTTGCGGTGGCCTCTACAGCCCCCCTAAAGGTTCACAGGAGGGTCAGAGAGTCCTTGTGCCTCCACAGACACTGGGTTGATGGAAACCACCCCACCCCACTCAGTTGGTGTGTCTGCCTCAGTCAGACACAAACACAGAAACCAAAAACACAGAAACCTGGTCACGATGCAAGAATGACATCTGACAGTGTTTGGACTGGCAGATTATTTATTGACACATAGATGGAAATAATGGGCTGACACATGAAAAACATAGATTAAATTATTCCTATTACATGAAATGAATGAATTAAATGTAAAATAATTAACATATTTAGGAAAATTAGGCCCATTGTGGGTTTTTTTTCTACAGTGATCAGTGACTTTCACAGTGTAGCTTTCAGGACCTTTAGCTGCTGGGGCATATACATACACTCTCTGTGGCTTCAGGCGTGGCCACAGGCAACTTGGATTAGTGCTCATCACATGAGATATCACATGCTACTAGGCAGAACATCCACCATGTCCTCTAAACATGATATACGCTGCTGTAACATGGAGATCATTTTCGTTTGGAGGAGTCATTAATACTGAAGATCTCACCCTCAGAATATAATTTCAATATGTAAATAATTCTGTGTGTGCTCCAGGTTTGCTGTGATAGGTTGTTTAGGGATCAGATTAGGCAGCGTGTCGTTTCATGCTGGAGATGATAATAATGGCCGCCGCTGCATAGATGACTGTTGACATCATTACTCATGTGTTCTGCCACATGCATCAATCTTCACATGGTGTACAGACGCTCCTGAGGTGAATGAATTTTTCACTTTGGAGTTCAGAGCAGGGTCACACAGGCACATGGCCTCACATACAAGAGGAGCACAGAAGGTAAACCAAGGACTTACAGCTATCTGTTTTTTCTTTTTTCCTGCATTTTTTTCCACTGCATCATATTACCTCTTTAATTCTCCCAATGTAGCAGACTGATATATTAATGTGAATAATCCAGGTGCAGTTGTTTCACGCATCACATAGAATGCTTAAAAATTTCAGCTGTTTTCAAATTTTGAACACCAAATTTCATGCATATCCCCTCCCGATCGCTTAGTTTATAGTTTCTATGATCATAGAGGTTCATTTTTTACTGGGGTTGAT